>NW_005803725.1:0-41250 GCF_000240725.1 Microchloropsis gaditana
GAAAGAGAGCAAGAAAAGCAGAGACGTGCCGCAAAGATGGAATGGAAGGGAGAAGGGGGGGGCGAAAGCCAGGAAGGGTCCCGGCAAGATCGGTGGACAGACCCCTCTTTCAAGGTTTCACAATCTTCTCTTTCTCTCTTGCCCTGACTATCGCCCCCTCTCCTTTCCTACCTCCTACGCCTACCCCCAGGCGTACGCTGCGGAGGAATTGTACCGGAGGGAATGGCGCTTCCACAAGGAAATGAAGCTGTGGGTGAAGTTGGAGAAGGGAGAGTATTTCTACTTCGACATAAATAACTGGTACGTCCCGCCCTGTTCCCCCGGCCCTCCCCTCTCCACATCCTCCTTCGCCTTGTCTTCCCACCAGAGTGATGTCTTCGGCGTTGATTGAGGCATTTTGGGCTCAATGTCGAGGATCCTAACACTTTCTTGGTGCGACCCTCCCTTTTCCCCCACTTCCTTCCCCCCCCTCCTACCTCCAGGACGAAGCGCTCCTTCCCTCAGACCACCCCTGCGAATATCTCTGCCATTACTTCAGGTATGCCGCAGGGAAAAAGGGAAACGGGGGAGGAGGCAGGGACGGAAGGAGGGAGGGAGGAGGAATATGCACCCTTGTCCTCCGTTATATCGTCCTCTGTTCTCCCAAACCCACGGTATAACCTCCCACTTTTCTCCTTTCGTGAATCCAATCAGGTCTCTTGAGCGAGGAGGACGTCAGAATGCAATTTCCAGCGGGGGGAGGGGCACCTTTGCCCCTGACTGGTAAGGAGAGAGTAGGAACCGAGAAAAGGAGGGAGGACGGATGTTTTGTTAGACAAACTTAGAACCTGGCAATCTACATCCGGATGATTTAGCGTTTTTACGTGCTTCCTCAATCCCCCTCACATGCCTGTTTGCAAGCATTCTCTTCTATCCGAAACTTTACAATGCCGAATCTTGATCCATTTTTCCTCCTTTCCTCTTTTCCCCGTTCTTTTTCCCTTCAGCTGCGTCCGTCGTCCAAGGAGGTGCCGTGGCAACTACCTCCCCCTCTTTGTCGGGCATGCTGCCGCCACCAATGATGGGTCAAGGGATGGGAGGAGGGTGGGGGGGGAGCGGGAGGAGGGGGTGGGGGCTCGATTAAGTAGATGCGAAGGGACAGGAGAAGTCATTGAGGGGAGATGACAAGCCAAGAAAACGACTCCGTGCTTGGGAGACGGAATTTATAAAAGGAATCAAAGCAAGCATGGAGACTAGTTCAGAGAGAGGCTACTTTAAATTTCTCCATATTGTCTTGATTTTCCATACTGCATTTCGAGAGAGTGGTGCAAGTAGGAGAAAAGGGTTCAATTCGAGCTTTCTAACCAAATAAGCACCTTTTTTGTACTTTTGACTACGCATGGTATCACATATTGGCCTGGAGATCCCCACCATCGACTTGTGGTTCATTGGCGTAATGACGTACTATGATTTCACGACTAAGGCATCCCCCTGTCGAAACCATTCCGAGCCACTTCCGACCCCGAAATAATTTTTGGAAATTTTTCAAATGGATGAAATGCCTCTATGTCGTGTGCAATCGTGCCCTCGGAGGGATCGCTGCCCCTGAGAGGATAATTTTTTGTTTATTTCGTCCCTTGACCCCCTCCAGGGCCGGGCTCAATCGTATCTCGCTGACGCCGTACATCCGGGTCAGCGTCGGAAAACATTTCCTGACAGCGCCTTGGAACCTGAGTTGAACACGATGGCAGGCCGCATATCCTCTAAAAGGCGCAATGGAAGCAAAATCTGGTTTCCAATTGTGTAATGACAGAAATTCGTGTTCATTCAATAGCAGAAAAGGTCTTCGAATTCCGTTGAAGTCGTTTAGCCTCCTCTAAGGTGTCACGGCTCTAGACTGTCAAACGCTGACTTGCTTTTCTGATACGGCACAATTTCTTGTATAAAACAAATTTGCAGAAGGAATTAATAAAGTGTGGGTGTGCTGTATCTATGGAGACTAGAAAATTGAGTTTTAATCCGGGCGGCCCAAGTGTCTGCAGAAACGACCGCGGGGATTTGCATCATCCACCTTGGCACTTATACTGAACCATTATTTGATTTTTTTCAATACACAGTAATAGAGACAAGAAACTATGTAAATTTAATGTCTGGCCAAGTAATATACGTGCAGAATGAGCTGTAGCAGGAAAAATGTCGATTGCGTCAGGAGCCTATATTATATGGACCAAATTCCGCAAGCTTGGATGAATTTACGTTCTATCCCTTCCGGCTGATTTGCACAGCGTCCACACCACATTATTACAGCTTTCTGTATCTTCTACCGGGCCATCGACGAAATGAACATCTCCCAAGAGGGGACTTTAAACGACCGAAGGCCAAGTAATTGGGGTAGCCCCGACGTCGATTCCTGACTATGAGGGTGTCAGAAAGCGCAAGAATATCGAGACCTCCAGGACAGCCGAGGATCGGTGCGTCTCCTCATATGGACCAGATTGATGGAGATCAACGAGCCGTAGAAAGCCGGTGATAGTATCTCAAGTCAATAAATGGATGAGCCGTAGAAGCGAGAAGAGGAACGGAAAACGGCGTCAACAACGACCTTAACTTTCCCCCTTGACAGTGTAAACAGGCAATTAATACTGGCTGGGGTCATGAATCCTGAGGAGAAGAGCTATTGTCTCCGCGCAGGTACGTTGAGAAACGATGTAGGAAGAGCTAGGGAAAAATAGATCCAACTTGACACGCGAATGCAGAACGAGGGAGGGGTACAAGGGATGGCGGCATTCTCGTCGTCATGTTGTCGAGCATCAACGATATTTACAGGCCTCGCAAAGGGATTTTACAATTTCAAAGGCCGGGTAAGTGAGTGAGAGGGGTACTTGGAGGTCTTAGCTGAGATCCCACTGTCTGACGCCTCTGGTTTCCTCTTTCTGCAGGTTGAGGATCTTGAGCGCGTCATTTGGCGGGGAAAATGCATCAATAAGAAGGTAAGAGAGGATACTGGCGCAAGAGTGATTTGCTCTATTTTCACATTTTATTGGTTGGTCTTCTAAAACCTTTTTCTACTTCTTTTATTCATAATTACACTTTAAGTGCCGCGAATCGCAAGCAGCAACGGTGAGAATGCTATTGGATCAACCCGACAATGGAGCTGACCACATTCTTCACAAGGCAAAGGTACGAATTCACGATTTGCTTTCGATGCATTAGTCGCACAACGAGATGTGGCCTTCTCAACTCACGAACTTGATCGGACGGGTAGTTGTCAAATAAGGAGGGGAATCTTGGGGGGGGGGAACGCACAAGAAAGACATAGCAAGACGAAGTAGTAGCGATAATTAATATGATAGACAAAGACTTTGGGTCGACCCCTTTTAAAAATCCGTGAAAGTACCAATCTGTCTTTTCCTCACTCCTTCTTCCCGCCGCTTTGAGGGTGCTGTGGTGGTCTGCTCAGTCTGCGAGGAGAGGATGTATGTGACGCGCCTGTGCGAGGGCCGGCCAGAGAAGGACACAGGAAAGGTAAAAGCTAAAAGACAGGAAGAAACGAAAGTAAATGAAGAGTATGGAGAGAACTGGAATCTTTATATTCGATGTGATAAGCAATTTTGATCTGGACACAAGCATGCTCAATAAATCAATGCAGTTCCATCATCATTGCAAGGATTGTGGAGGCTTGGGTATCTGCACACGAAACGCAACCAACGCGGTAGGAGAATCAGTAGGCTATGGAGGGAGGGAGCAGGAAATAGGGAACATCACTTCGGAGCCCCTATAATGTAGTCTTTTACAGCGACTTTCCTCCAAACCGCTTTCCTAACCGTGCTCTTGCTTCCTATTTCTACCCTTTCTTATTTGCTTTTTATTGTCGTGCAGCATTGTCGATATTGCCACCACCATTTCGACACGGGAATATTCCAAACAGCCCAGTGCCCATGCAAGGAGACAGTGGTTGTTTGCTGCAGCGTTGCGTAAGGCGTTGTCGCCCTCATCTCTATTTTGGCCGTGTTGCCGCTTGACATGGAGTAGTGCCATGATGTGTTGAAAGGAGTTTCTCATTACATGTGATTATAAATAGGAATGTAATAAATTTTTCTTGAAGAATTGGATGGGGCGCACTCTTATTCTACCATAATGAGGTCACTCTCTGTGGATTCAAAAGGCCTGGAGAGCAGAAAGACAAAGAGGTAGCAAACTTTTTATATAATCTGCACTTGGAATTCGGGGTTTAAGACTTGGAATTGCGTACTGTATCACAACTTTGACATACTTGAAATACAGTATTTACGGACTAAATGTGTAAGAACATAAAAAAGGGGATAAATGGTATGTCCAAGACAGCACTGGAGATGTATTTTGATTCAATTTTCAGGAAAACCGCACGAAAGCGAAAGTTTCGAAGCCTATGCTTTGATCGCTTGAACGAAAGTGACCGTGCGCATTAAAGTAAATGTCTTGCCTCCAAATCAGGGCTTCCTCGTTGCTGTCCCCTCTGCAATAAGAAGCTGTCGAAAAATCCTTTAATATCAATTGAAATCACCTTTGGTATTCACACTTCTCGACATCCTTCTCAGTACATTTCGTCCCTTTACAATGCCTCTATGGACATTGCCGTAACACCCGCTGCCTCCTAAATGATTTACATCATCCTTCCTCATCCTGGTACAGGACTCTCTGTCCCCCCTTCTCTCCTCTTTCTTTCCCAAGATGCAGTATCCTTTCCTCTCAATGAAAATGTGTCCAAGACTTCCCCCCCTTCTGCGTCGCTTAAGAAGGTTATCGTCAAGTGTGTGCGATTTACGGTCATCAGCGTCAGCCCAAAGTGCTTATCATCTACCTTCTCGAAGATGGAGGGCTGGTTGGGGAGCACTGCGAACAAAAGAGAAAGCAGAGAAATGGAATGGCACGAGATTAAGTCTTAAAGGCGAAACAAGATAAAAGGGCGTCTACGTATGAAAACAAATCTTTCAAATATGTTTTCTCAGAAAGAGGCATGCTTCGCTAAATACCATCGCTTCTCCGTCCCTTTCCCGTCATCCCGCGCCGTTCCATTTCCCCTCTTCTCTCACCATTTTGGCTCAAACCTTGCCCCGCCATCCCCACTACAACATGGACTGGAGCCTTGTAGACCGCGTCGCTGCTGGCAGCGAGACATTTGTTCCGGTATACTTGGCAGGTGCGCTGATAGGAGCTAGTGGACAAAAACGAGGGGATATCGTTACATGAGAAGGTAGAGAAGATAATGGAAACAATGCGCCGTTCTAGAATGTATGCCTGCTTGGGCTATCCTTCCAGAGGCAAACAAGATCAGACGACCGTAGATGATCAACCATTGCCCCTGAAATCGGATCAACGAGGCGTGCAGCGACATGGTACCGTCTTCCCGAGGAGAAACAGAATACTCACTGATGGTGACCGTACAGCCCCAAATCCACTTTATATTGCACCTAAATCAGAGTGGGAAGTGCCGGTGAGTGTGAGCCTTGTGTCTCCTGTTTCTTCTCGACCATTTCCCCTCCTTACCATCACGTCCTCCAGACTTTGCTGCATCAGGCGGGCGACGGCCTGGTCCGAGGAAGCATCCTCGCCGTCGTCCCAGTCACTGTCAATATATAAAGGCCGGTGGGCAGCTACAACGACCCAAGGAGTGAGCGTGCGGTTGACCTGGAAGAAGAGAAAAGAAAGGCGAAGGGGAGGGGCGGATCATCACTGAGTCACTGGAAAGAGGTAGTGACGGACTCCTCCCTTGTAGGAAGGAAGTCGTCGTGGCAAGGAGCAACGAGAGAGGAGTCTGAATAGGGTGAAGACGGTAAGTGCGAAATAGAACCCTGAAGAACGAAAATATTGGGATAAAAGAGATGCGAATCCGTCTCCTTCCCCACCTTGTTGGAGAGCGCGTCGATCATGAAACTGAACTGAGCCGAGCCCGGCGAGAAGTCCTGTGTCCAGCTCTATGGTCAGTACTAGCCTTTGATCTTTCCCTCCATTCCTCCCTCCCTCCCTCCCTCCCTTCCTTCCTTCCTCTTCTCCTCGCGCCGAACCTTTTCAGTGCATAGGACAACCCAATGCACGGGACCAGTGCTGAAATCATACCAGGGTTCATCTTTTTCCAGCTCCCGCCACGGACCCGGCATGGGAAAGCGAAGCTGAGTGGGTACGCCGCACTCTCCTCCACTGTCCTCCCCTGGGGAAAAAATACAAGAAGAGATGAGAGGGTGTACGGTGAAGCATACAGAATGAAGGCCGAGAGATGATGCAACCTGAAAGTACGCAGTCTAGATTCCAAAAACATCCAAACGGCGAAAGAAATTGACGACAATTATAAAATTATGAGGGAAGCGGCGCAGTATGAAAGGACGGCTGGGATTCATTAAAAATTTGGGCAATGTCGTGGATAGTCCGCAAAAGGGAAAGTCGGGAGAGAAAGAGGAAAAAGAGGATACGAGAAGCGAGAGTGGAAGGAAAATCAGACATCTTACCCGTGAAGAGGGAGGGCGACACGTGAACTCTCGATACATCACTGGCGTCGCGCTCATGATTGCCAGAGGAAACCATCCAAGGTACGACCTATTAATACAGGAGTCCGGAAATCAAAAAGGCAGAAGGAGTGCAAGAGGTGAAGATATTTGAAAAAGCGGTCGATTCAGCAAGACCGAGAAGCGTAAAGTGGAGTAAAGAGGATGAAACAGACATGGAAAGAAGGTTAAGGGGAGAAATACCTTCATGATGGCCTGGTTTTGGCTCAAGAACTCGTCCCATTGGTAGTCATAGCCCTTGGCATACGAGAGATCGCCAATGTGGAGGACAAGGGAGAGGGGGGGATGGATCGACGGCGAGAGGGCTCCCATCAGGAGCCGGGTGGTGTTCAATGATGCCACCTGGGTTCGGCCGAGAAAAGGACCGTAAGAAGGGAGAGAAGGGTGCGACGTCAGAAGTACGAGGGAGACACGAAACCGATACCATGACAAAAGACAAAATCGACAAGCTGTGAGGTCGAGCAACGGTGTACAACGCTCGTTTGCTACCATTTTCTCCCTACCTCCTCCCCTCCGATATCCAAGCTTCCGTCCTCCTCAGCAGTTCCCATGTCTCCAAAGACTGCAAATGTAAAGGTCTCCACCTTTCCCTCTTCTGCCTCGCGCCTCGAAAAGTAGCCTGGAGCCTTGAAAGTTATGCATTCGCTCCATACATTCAGATCTGTGGCACCGAATGCAGCCCCCCCAAACAGAGATGGTTAGACACCTCGATGGTGATTTTCCTCACGACATAAATTAATTTGTCTCTCCCTCTCTATACTCCATTTCCCTCTCACTTCCTCACCAGCGTCCCCGACGCGGTATACGTATGATACCCCCCCCTTCAGTCCCGTCATGACGCCTGTATGGAGCGCTCCGGGATCGTGGTAGCCGATGCTGGTAGCAGGGGGAGAACAGAGGTCGCCCCGTGAGTAGGTAGTGGTGAGGGCCAGGGAGGAGTGCTGCCAGGGGACGGAAAGGAAGGAGGTCAAACGAGCGATGCTGAGATGTTCCATGCCGTGCACGACCTGAGGGCGATAAGGGAGAAAAGGGGGTACAGCCACACACCCTCTTAACACACCTGCGTCATCGGAGGGCGAACACCGGCTTTCGCGCCATTTTGGGCACCCTTCAACCGCCGCTGAGTCTCGCAACGGCTTGCGGTCTCCTTGGAGGCCCAGGCCACGCTTCCGTCGCCCCCATCCATCGCCCCCGCCTGCGCGTCTCCGCTTCCCTCGTCCTGGCTTTTCTCTTCGGGCGCAGCCGGCCACCACTGCACCAAGGGCTTTTTGGTGTCGCGACTGACCCAAGAGACAGCCATCTGGTGAGAATTTTAAAGGAAATTGATGGTAAGTTGGTGATGTGTGGGGCAAAGGATGCTAGGAGAGAAAGAACAGGGGCAAGGAGGAGGGTGATATCGAGTTTATGGGGAAGGTTGCGCAATGGCAGAGGAAAATGTGCTGGTGCCAATGACGAAGACCGGGAATGTGACGCAGCTAAAGGAATTCGAGGGAGGTGGACAGCGACTGCAACGTAGGGGTAGGAGGGCGGAGGGCAGGGAGCTGAAAAGAGACACAGAACTTACCTCTCCATCAATTCCAGTCAGCGCCAAGTGAATTTGAGTTACCTATGTGGGATTTCGAGGCTGTTATCACTTTTTTCCGTGGCCATTAATCTTCCGCAACTCTTCCTTCCCTCTCCCTCGGTGGCCTCCTTTCCCCGATTACACCCCTCCTCGAATCATTTGTCTGAGCAATCCTTTCCGCCCCCGATACCCACCTCATTAGCCTCTTGAAATCCCAAAGGCGAGGATTGTCCAAGCAGAAGAGGTGCTGATACGTTCCCCCGCATCAAGGCGAACGTGTATGAGTCCCGCAAATTCAAAAGCCGGAAGGAGAGACAGGCCTCTCCGGTGCTAGCGTAGGAGGAGGGAAGAAGCGGGGGAGATTTCTCTTCTCCCACGAATTTAATCTTATGAGTTTTTAAAGAAGAAGGGAGTAGAGAGAAAATCGTTCAGTGTGAGTGCGTAATCATCCCCCTGAGGTGTGAATCAACAAAATCTCATCGCCATATCAAGCACGTTACTGTATTCCCAAACTATGATAGCTGCTTGCGTATTTTCGCCCCATTCCGATTTTCCCTCATCTCTTGATCCTCCTCTGACCTTAATGGGAGCTGTAGCTTGAAGATTGACGTCCGCAGGGGCGTAGACAGCGACAAAATCCGTCCGAGGGTCCGGGTTGGGGACATGCTTGATGCACACCTGAAGGGGTAGGAAAGGAACATCCCCGACACGGAAAAATAAGCCTTGCAAGCACAATGCAAATTCTTCACATTTCTAGGCAACTCTGCCTCACTCCCCTCTCACTGTTTACCTTCACATGGCAGAGAGCCTGACTAGGACGTACCTGGGCAGCCTCGCCCGACGTTTCTAGAACAGATGGAGTGATGTTAAAGCGCACCTCACCAGCGTTATCTAAGTTTTTTTCCTTCCTCTCACGAGACAAAGCACCACTGACACTCCTAAAAGCAGTATCGTTCTGCTTTGAAGTAAACATTTCAATATGTGAGTCGAAAATGGGACTTGGGAGTGAGGACGATACGTTTTTACATCACAAGAAAGGTTCCCCGCCCATTCGTCTCCCCTCCGGTTCGTAAATACGCACCATTACGACCGCTTCCGGTGAAAAGGCATGAATGCGCGCCCGACGAGGACCGAGACCGTGAGCATTGGTCACAGGGAGAGACATCAGCAGGACTAGAAAACGCAGGGCATAGAAAAGATGACGACCTTGGGATGGATGGCAGACATGACGAGCTCCCGATATCCCTCCGTGTATCCTTCCACTTAGGTATCCAGAGCAAAGCTGCACGGGTCTTTTTTTTGAATATGTAGTGTTCATGACGAACAGCGGCTGCAACATCGCCGTCTCGACCCCTGTCATCTGGTGTTCTGCAATGCGGTTTTAGGAAGGAAAAACTCCACCGCGCGAATAATATCCTCACAAACCGTCTGTATGAGAGTGGATCACCAAAATAATGAGTCGAGATGCTTTATAGCGTGAATCTGTCCGATGCAATAAGGACTCCGTGTGGTACATAGCATAAACGTTACGCGTACCCTCCGGGTATTCTTGAGGTCGGCACTTCGTCGCTCCTCGTATTGCAGCGATAAGCGGAGAGTCCAACGTTTGCCGATTAACATACATCTTCCATTCCTTCATTGCCTATTTTGAAAGAGTTAAAGTCTAATGGACACTTGTAAATCAGCAGGATCGCACTTTGAATGCAATTCTAAGCACAGCCCTCAACACGCACTGATCCTATTTATCGAGTAACGAGATAATGCTGCAATGAGACCTTTTCGACTTTCATGTATATTTCAAGTCGTCTAAGCTCTTCATTTTATATTTATAACTAGAATTCCTACGCAGAATTATATTTTGGTTTCTGCTTTCCAAAGTCCTGCAAGGGGAAAATTATTGTATTGAGGTGCATCAAAACAACCGATTATCGACACAAGTAGAGTATCGCATGCGCGATTTATGTTCTGAACCGGGAGATGGTTAAGTCCCCCCACAAAACAAGAAGGAAGATGCAAACAAAATCGCAAAGATATATGCGGAGGAAAATGTATACTTCAACAAGGAAATGTTAGTTGAGGCACCTCTATTTGACCAAAGTGCGTTTCATTGCGAAACCTTTGGCAATGGTACGCAACGCGTGTAATTTATGGTCATGCTTTTCTGCATATTGAAAATTCGTTAATGTTTATCGGACTCTTAGGCTTATGTTGGCAATAAGGAGACGACGAAAAAAGTAATATGGGGAGATTTGTCGGGTCAAGCTCCTTACTATAATATTTAGCTCAACTTACTAGCATTTGACATGAGTTCTTCACCTGTCTGATGTGTTTCCATACCTCTGCGTGTAAGTTTTTAATGGAAACTTCTTAGAGATTAAAGTCTACGATCCTTCTTTTTTAATGAAATTCTTCTATCTTCAAGAAAATACCAGCGGCTATAGCAGCCTCCGAGAATGATACATTTTAGCTTTGCTTTGTTACTTTTTAGGGGACTTTTTAGTGTGCAGCTTTGTGTCTGACGTCTGAGCTAGACTTAACCAGTACAATAAACCTTTGAAATCGCCTGTTTGACACTCACTACAAGGAAACTGCAGCACCAGGCTCCGAGAGAGACAAAATTGGTACAATGTACCGATAAAATAGCCTTTTTGGTGCACAGTGCACGAGAGACGCAGTACTGGGCTCCGGTCTTTATACTAACCTACCAAGTCGGGAGAAAGTCGAAGGGATGGGCCGAAAAAGAGCAACAGCCTCCGGCACATCCCTCCAGCCCTCTGTCGGGCATTTCAGACTTTCAGCTCCGTACATTCCCACAATTTCCTGGAAAAAGTGGAGATCATAAAATGTGCCACGGTTGTCGTGGTAAGCTCACGGGTCGGGGGAAAGTCACAGAGATGGGCCGCCTGGGGAGGAGATCCTCAATGATAGCGTTCCCTTTGTCGGCAGTTTCCGACTTCTTCCCCGGAGATTCCTAGAAAATATCCTGAACAGGGTGAAGGTCGTAAATTTTAGGGGCGACGTAGAGCATGCTTCCGCGGCCGGGACATTTATTGAGCACGATGGATTGGCTTTCAACACGATTTTACGGGTGATCTGAGTCATCATCTTGTAAAGGGTCCGCTTTCGTGCCAAGTTGGTCGTACATCAACTTGACATGGTACACACGAACGGAACATCTCTTACCTTGTTGCCTCACTCCTCTTCTTTGACGCTCTTCTCGTTTTTACGTTGTACAGACACTTTCACACCATAATCATGCGTGTCCTCTCTCTTACGCTACTGGCATCGACACTTTCTCTTGCCGCAGGCCATCAGGTGAGAAAATCGAAACTACAGCGAGATGCGATAGAAGGGAAGGACTCACACACCTTCTTCTTAAGGCATTCATTTCAATCATTCGTTCCTTACAAATTTTGACTTTTTCATACACCTACGGTACAGACACTGCGCGGCCTTGTTTCCTGGGCTGGTGAGGAGATCGGTGGCCGTGGTGCTTGTAAGTCATGTGGATCCTTGCGAACGCTGTTATTTTGTCGGGCAGGAATCTACACACAGCAGCAGCACACCACTCACGACTTTTCCTTCTGGGTATATTATTTAATCTTTTTCACACCTCCCACTACAGCCAAAGACGCCTTCGCGGGCCTCGAGGATCCCATGCGGCAGGCCACTGACACCGTACGGGCCAAGAATGGGATGGAGCCCCTCACGTCGGACTTGAGCCTTTCACGTACCGCGCTTTACCTGGCCACGGAGCTGGGCAAGAAAGATCAGAAGGAAGCAGAAGTGAGCCCAGAGTTGGAAAAAGCTTTGTTGGAACGTGCCAAGGCCTACGGGTTCGCGGTAAGGCGGGGAAAGGAAAAAAGGTTCTTGTTTTGGACTCCATCTCACCTCCGGTTTCATTCATATCGCAGGGCACGTCCGTGAAGGCCCAAGTTTTCACCTACGACGCCAAGGCCATGGGCCTGACGGCCAAGGATTCGGAGGCTCATGCCCTCGCCGCGGTAAACTACTGGGCGAGCAAGGATGCCACTGCCGGCTTGGAGGGAGAGAGGGAGGAGGAGATGGAGGATGAGGACAAGGACGCTACTGCCGGTCTTGAAGAAGGTGAGGCCGAAGAGGAGATTGAGGACGAGGACGAGGACGAGGACGAGGATGAGGACGAGGATGAGGACGAGGATGAAGATGAAGATGAAGACGAGGATGAAGATGATGAGGACAAGGACGCTACCGCCGGTCTTGAAGAAGGTGAGGCTGAAGAGGAGATTGAGGACGAGGACGAGGATGAGGACAAGGATGCTTTCGCCGGCTTGGAGGGAGAGAGGGAGGAGGAGATGGAGGATGAGAAGGATGCTACTGCCGGCTTGGAGGGAGAGAGGGAGGAGGAGATGGAGGGTGAGAAAGATGCTACTTCCGGAGTCTCCTACACGCTTTTGGGTAGTGCCGGCGTCATCGCCCCTCGGGCCAGGCGTACATCACGCAAGTGTACGGTGCATCTGGATAATCTCATGCTTCTCAAGCATGTCTTGCGGCTCAAGTGATGGATATGCTACTCCGTCCTTTTGTGCCGTGTAATGTACTAAGATTACTTCTGACGTCAATGGAATAATTATCAAAAAGCGAATCGAAGGTCTTCGATATCGCGTGTCATGCTTACCACATGTCAGGAGCGACACGAAGGAATATATAATTCATGGGGAAACAAGAAAAGAAGAGGGGCCTGTCTTGGAGAAGCATTTGCAGGGGGATATTATGACCTTCGGTGTGCACTTCTATTCCGGGTACACTCATGAGCCAAAAAGAGGCGAGGGAGTCGATTCTCTTCAACGTTCAGTCAGACTTTTAAATGTGAGAGAGGCTCACTAGACTCCAAGCATTGAGGGAAAAGAAATATTACAAAAAGCACACGCATGGTGAGTGTTTCAGGATGCGCGGTTTGCCTCATCATCACTCACGACGGCGGCCGCCAAAAAGAGCTTTTTCCTTTGCTATTGGCATTTGTGTACAATTGTGAAAAGCGTGAACAACATGCAGTCCTTAAAAATTGAAATATTTCACTCAAGCGGGTATGCATGTTAGAATAGTCTGTGTCAATACTCGTCCATACAGGACGGTAGCTGATGAAGATTATAAGACTGCAGACCTCAAGTGTTACTATTTTGATAAAATATTGTACACATGTTTTTCCGGTGTTTGTTTAGTTCTAGAAAATGAAAGAGTGCAAAAAAATCATGACTGGCAATATACCCCCATGATTCTTTTATTACTTTGTGATCCTCGACTCCAAAATAAATATACATATATATCCATGTCGATCATCGAGAGCATACGAGTACTATGTGCAGGTAGTCGTGTGAACTACTTGAACGACGACGACATGCTAAATTTTCAATGTACGTCTCAGGACGGTAGTGAGCCTTGGAATCCAACAGTCACGATAAAATAAGTAGAAGCGGGAGCCTTCCATGTCTATGTGCTTTGCTCTCACCATTTGGACGATCGAAGCTTTCCAGCCATGCTCTTGTCCCTCGTAGTGGGCGTATTATTTTAATGCGTGAAAAACGCATGTGTCACGTCTTTCGCGTTCTGACGTCTTCACGCGTTGAAAGCATTCCTACCAGAGGTCGCACATGGTCGTGTCCAGGATTCGTCTTTTCAAGTTCTAGATTCGCCCCCCATCGCATTCATCCAGCTGGTACTATATCATATTAAAGAATAGCATGGTGTCGATGCTATCGTGAAGCCATGGACGATATTGTGTATCGAATCGCGTTTGGCGTTCTGCCAGAACTTTTTGGATGCAAGAAGCACCGCCACGCCGCCGTCGGGACATACGTTCCGTTCACGAACATTGTGGCTTTCCGAACACTTTATCTCTTCCTTAAAGCCCCGGTGATCCTTCTTCATCCGGGTCTTTTTTAAAAGTGAGTAATGGTGTGCAAATATGAGGCAAATCTGCCGGTATGGAGTTTTTAGGTTTCTTGTATCTTGGGGCAAAAAAGACGGGTTGCAGTTGATCGCACGTCGACTTCCGTGAAGATACTAACGAGCATAGCAGCCTTTCTTCTCGGCGCCACCATGACCTTCCCGGTTATCTCTCACCCGTTCCGTTTCAAATTCTGACACATCCAGCAAATAAAGGCATCATGAAGATCTTTTCTTTTGCGCTTGCGGGCATCACATGTTCTGCGGCGGTTGCTCAGGTAAGTAGCTGGCAATTGACGGCAACAGGAAGATTCCAGAAAGAGCCGCGCATCCCCTTAAAAGATCCACGAATGGCATGTCTCAAATTCATTTATCCTGCTAACTTCAAACGAATCATAAACAGACGTTGCGTGGTCTAGCAGCTTGGGCTGGTGAAGAGATAGGCGTCAACACAGCATGTAAGAAGAGCATGAATCTGGGAAAACCCTGTATTCCTGCGGCAAAGGCAATGTGTGCCAATTCCGATAACACCGCTTCCTACTCCAACCAAGCTAAGTCGCTCACTGTATTTCTGTGCATTTTATCCTTGCTAGCAGCCAGAGATGCCTTCACGAGCCTGGAGGACCCTATGCGCGTGGCGGCCAATACCGTTCGAGCCGAGCACGGACTCGAACCTCTCGCGTCCGACCTGAGCCTCTCACGCACCGCTCTGGACTTGGCGAGGGAGCTGGGTACGCAGGATAATAAAGAAGCAATGTTGAGTCCGGAGGTGGAGAGCAAGTTATTGGAACGTGCTCGGGCGAACGGATTCACGGTAGGCGACCGGAGTGGAATGTGGCGTAGTACTGGGGGAGGTATCTCGCTACAAATGGGGAGTCCTTCGGACACCGTTACAGACCATTTATTTTCCAATACCATCTCACGTGTGCTACAGGGTACATCCGTGAAAGCAAATATCTTCACCATTGATGCCAAGGCGGAGAACCTAACGGCCACAGACACAGAGGCTCATGCACTCGCCGCAGTGGCTTCCTGGGCTGGTGGGAAGAACGCGACAGCAGGACTGGATGTAAACGAGCACGAGCACGCCGCTACTGCAGGGTTGAAAGTGGATGGACACGAAGATGTCAGTGATCATAGTGATGAAGGAGGCGTGAAAGAGGTCAAGGGCGCCGCGGCTGGATTGGAAGTGGGGGAGCACGCGGAGGACACCGAGGAGGACACTGAAGAGGACGAGGAGGATGAGGAGGATGAAAAGGATGACAGTGACAGTGACAGTGACAGTGACAGTGACAGTGACAGTGATAGTGACGACGATGACGACGATGACGACGATGACGACGATGATGACGATGACGACGACGATGATGATGACGAGAAGGACGCGACAGCTGCCCTTCTGGGAGACTTCAACGTTGTTGGCAGTGCAGGCGTCATTGCTCCATCGGGCCAGGCCTACATTACGCAGCTGTACGGTGTTTCTCCGTAGAAGCTGGGAAAGGCCGTTTCTTAGAACATGATCGAAGTATATGTGCGGTCACCGCTACTATCTGATGAATATTCTATCGTAAAAGCGCTACGATGCAGGCGTCAGCAATGAGTGGGCAAGGGCTTGCAGATTTGCTTGGACGGCATGAGGCAGGTCACTTACTTTATTCTTGGAGGTGATAAATCATGCTATATATAATGTATGTGAAGAAAGGCAGGGCACCGCGTGTCGTTGGACTGAAACGAATAAATGTTGGTTATTAAGCTCGTTAATTCTTTGCAGATAGCCTTCTTGGCCTTTTTAATTCCAGCCCCACTAATTGAATCTTGACAATGGTAACGAAATACTGAAGGGTTTCATTCACGAATGCAAACCAAAAAAATTTATATATATGACCTCTTAAATACCTACCCAGTCTTGGGAGGCCAGCATAATACCTAGCGCTGACCACTTCGTCGTTTTGGAACGGAGTCATTTTGGAGCTTCGATAAACTTATTTTTACATGAGAGAGGGAGCGTGACCTAAAGAAGCCAAATCGTCGCATTGCCCATGGGATTTCTACCCCATATTTTTTACTGCTTCTCACCACGGTAAAAAATAATAATCTAATGCAACAAAGGCGAAAATTTTCCCGGAAACTGGATTTTATGGCTTCGAAAACCAAATAAAATAATTGCCTACCACAATTAGGCCCCATCGCTGTATGTTTTTCAATCAGAGCCTTAAAAGACTCTCCTTTCAGTATTTTATCCTGGACCGGTCGGGTGGCGTGGGAGATCCGGAAAGAGAATGAGCGAGCCCCGGGGCCCATAAGGCATTTCACCCACCTACACCAAAACTTTTTGCATAAAAACCGTGCGCTCAATCATGTTTTGCTCCCCGAAGGTGTAAACGCTATCGGAGTACACAATTGTATGCCTAAGCACGCTGGCAATGTGCCGGAGAGGGTTTCATATAAATGAGCGCCTACCATTTGACGCGGAGTATACGCAGCAATTCTTCAGAATCATCATATCAACCGCCTTGTTTCAAAATTACATAAAACAGAACAGCGACGACTTTCCTATCAAAGTAAACATTACTGTCGGTGGAAAGGCACACCTTTTGAACATGTCATAGCGAAGCAGTCGAAGCCAGTTTTACGTCCGTCTCGAGATCGATCATGCGTCCACACTCTACCCATCAGTATGCCACCCGGAGTGCCTTGAGCACAGGGAATGGTAGATTTACCCTCATTTTGCGGTCCATTGTTTCCTTTTTTTCCTATCTGCATATCTATTGGGAAATTTGTGGATGACATTACCCATGGTCCCTCGAGAAATGGGAAGAGAAACAAGTGCTGACGCGAGACCTCGATACAGCGTGCTACGACACGGCAATCACGGTTCTGCTGCTTGGTCGCTAAGAAATCGTAACATGGAGGAAACTTCTGCGCATGTGCAGTCCTTTGAGGCCGCTAGCTCAGACTTGAAAGCGCCCGACGGGACTGAAAACGAGGCGTTGGGCAGGTACATTGAACGATCCGGTAATGTGGTAGGAATAGAAGCAGCAGACACAGAAATGAATGCTTTGCTCGCAAGAGAGAAAAGTGGTGTAATCAAAATTCAAGACCAAGATGAAGAAGGTGAAAATCTGGAAGAGCTGGAGGAAAATGCGGTTGAAGACTTTGGGCCAATCGAAGAGGATGGAGAGAGGAGCCTTTCCTCCTCCTCTTCTTCCTCCACCTCCGCCCCTACCTCAACCTCGCCTTCCTCCATCTGGCCCCCTCCATCATGGGCGTGGCCCCTCGACCCCGACCATGAAGCCTATGGGAGAGACATGTTCAAGATTCGCTTTCCCCCTTCCGCCGCCGCCTCCAATGCAACTTGCACGGGCGCTGGCAGCCTCGATGAGGACTTGGACTTCACCCTTGTCTCCCAAAGCTCGCCTGACAGAATCTGGATGCTCCCTCATATCTGTGAGCGGTGGGAAGGGCCCATAATCGTCGCCATCTTCATGCACGGCTTCACCGCCGAGCACGACGCCTTCATGGCAAACCTGAAGTGCCCCCAGCTGCAATGTCTCCCAGTGCACCCCTCTGTCCCTGCCTCCAGCTCCATTCCCGCCTCAGTATGGGCCGCACCAAACCTATATCCTGTCAATGCCTTGCGAAATCTCGCGATCTCGGAAGTGAGAACGACGCACTTCCTTCTCACGGACATGGACCTGTGGCCTTCCCGCCGTCTCTACCCTCTCCTGAAGCACCTGTCGTCGAAGAGGGAGATAGACAGTAAGGGCACGCGCGAGACGTTTCTGGACCCGCTTCAGGCGCTAGTGGTGCCTGCTTTTAGTTATCTTGGACAAGTAACTGGAGGCGAGAAGCAGGAGGCCAGGGAGGACAAGGTGGGAGGGATGCCGGACGACCAGAGGGGCCTGGTGGAATGCTTGTGGAAGGGAAACTGCCTTGTGTTTGATGCTCAGTACAACGTGCACGGCCACGGCACCACGGACACGGCCTACTGGGTGGGCCGGCAGGAGAACGAAGAGATCAAGCCCATCCCTTGCTTTCTATCCAACAGGTCCGGTAGAGGGACGGAAATGTGGAAGCAGGTGGCCAGAAAGCCAACCCGTCTCTGACATGCAACGTCAAAAACACAGTAGCTCCCTCATCAGACCTTCTTTCTGAACTCCTCTTCCCTTCATTTTTCCTCCCGTAGATACGAGCCCTACGTGGTCCTTCGGCGCTGTCCTACCACGCCTCCTTTCGCCGAAGCCTTCACAGGATATGGAAAGAACAAGATACAACACATTGCCCATTTACGCTTCCGCGGATTTACCTTCTCGGTGCTTCCACCCGAGGCATTCTTGGTACACTACCCTCACCCGAAGAGTAGAAGCAAGCAGTCGTGGCTGGAGGGTGGGAAGCAGGAGGCGAGCAGAGGCTGGAGGGGAAGGATGGATGACCTTTATAGCCGATTTTTGGACTGGGCTTTTAACGAAAGGGCGGCCAGAGCAGGGTCAATCACGCATTTGTGCCGGCCTCCTGAGTCAACTGCCCTGAAAGCGTGAGGACTGGAGGTGTTTGTAGAAGCATCTACCGGTGAGGGCATCGCGTTGCTTCACCTTGCTTGCATGGAATTTTGGACATGTCAATGGCAGCATTTGCATGCATGGAATCGAACTTGTCATATTAAAATCATTCAAAATAAAATTATGAGGGGGTAGATGAGAGAATATAGAAAGCAGACTACCACTCGATGGGAAATGATAGAGAGGGAGAATAAAAGAAGCTTTTCCCCTACAATGATTATCGAGGTGCGTGTGCATGAAGATTTAGGGGTCAATAAATGTAGGTAGACTACTGGATCTCGTGAACCGCATAAACACCTGTCTGTGAGCAGTGTGAAAAAGCTCCTTATTCTTCGCGGTCAGAAAGACTCGCGATAAAGAAAATTTTTATGGACATCAAGCAGGTGGATGTATTGTTGCTTGTGTTTCGATTATGGGGTTTGTACCTTATCTGGAGTATTCTAGTCATGGATGTATGCTTGATGCAGCTTTTAGATGCTATCTACTTGGACCCTCTTTGATTGACAGGTACATGCCGTCGCATGAAATTGGGCAACAGAGCAACAGTGCTGATAGGGCATGTGAGGGCTCGCACATATTTGCACGCCTATTGGATCGGGTATGGAGCATCCCTATAGATGGTAGCGAGACGAATCGCGACCATACTTGTAACACAATTGCTTCATTCAAACATGGGCCACCAGGTGAATCCTCTCTGTCGCTTTTTGGGTGTCTACTCTAACCAACATGATGTATATTATCAGGTATAAACATTCAGAGTAGCAGAGATGTATATCATCTTGGAGTACAATGGCACCAACAGCGTCAAAAATCAAACGTAGGTCCATCCGCGTGCATGCCTCGGCCAGTATGGCATCTATGTACGTCAAAACCCGATGACGACCGCTCGCGGGCGTTCTCGCAAAATGCCAACACTTCTACGCTCCCTTTGGCTCTAGTACGGACAAAACGACAGACATTGTAGCAGGGAGTATACGGAGTCACAAAGATATTTTATTGCAACCACATAAGTCAAGCTTGCGTATCAGAGATGCTGCAATGACTCAATGTGACAGACAATTGTGGGCAATGAGAAGGAGCAACCCTTCAAGCAAGTAAGAAGCTAATTGCCTTCACCCGTCCTCCAACACCTAAGACAGAGACCCTGTACAGCACATAACGCAACTCATGCAAATTCTAGATGCTCTTTCCAGTGCATGTGGTCCACGAAGTCAGCAAGAGGCTCTGGTTCTCGCGTGCCATGCTGCATTCTTGCTGCATGGAACTCCCCGCCTAGTACCCTTGTCGTCCACTTCGCGCTCTGCTCCATTGTCTTTCTCTTTACTGGATGCCTTTCATGAAGCCTCTGCAGGCTACTTCCCGACACAGTATTTCGCCGTATGCAAGGAAGGTACCAAGGACAGTGATAATCAAGACATGGATTACATTTCCATTAAGCCGATAAGGTGCAGGGGGAGGAGCCACGATCACGGAGGGAGCGAGGGATCAGACTCGCGGCATCTACAAACTGGTCCCGTGCTTGTCCTTTTCGGTTATCGGGGGAAGCTGCATGGGTCCGCTGTGCACAGGTTGGAGCTGTCGGTGGGAGAGTACATCGTTCAAGAGCCCGACTTCCTCCGTATCACTGAGCGGGAGGCTTCAGGAAGACCCTTAGAGAAAATTGGGACAGGGGATAAAAATTACATGAACACAAGTGAGAACATTTGTCTCATAACAGGTGAACAGGGCAACAGTGACGGTGCAAGCGCCCCTAAGTATGCCTGTCGCTTCCAGGCTTTAGTCTCGCATATCGCTGTTCGATTTTTCTCCAAGTTGGTTCCTGAACTTTACACCGTAAGATCGCTCCCTGCCTTCACAGAAGTCATTGGAAGACGCGGTGGGCGCGGTAATGGGTGCCTTACACAAATGTGTTCATCGTCGACTCCCTCATTGCTGGTGGATGAGCTCCTTCCTTTCCTCGACTGCCAGAGTATGCTCCATCTCGCGGCAACGGCATGGCAGTTTCACCGGCCTTTGACGCTGACACAGCAAGCATGGATCATTCTCCTGGAACGAGACTTCCCTCTTGCCGATTCCTCTTCCTTTTTGCGTCCTGCCACTTCCCGCTCCTCCGAAGCAGGACCGCATCTGTCTGCAAAAAGTGCGCGCGACGCCTATCGTCGCCAGTTTCAGGCCCGATTTCCACCCAAGATGCTTCGACACGAGGGTCTGCAGGAGCATTGGGTTGGCCATCGGTGGTATTTACCACCTTTTCCAGGCGAGTTCCATACCGCCCCCATTTTTTCTCCCGTCCGTTATTTTTCGGAGGACTTCGAGGAAGTGAGAAGAGGAAGGAGGGAAGCGTTACGGTATCCATTCGAAGAGTCGCCGCTAACGTGGCTTGAGAGGAGGCCAGAACGAAGGGAAGAAGGCCTTTTTGAAGGGAACTTTTGTTGGAGATGAAGAAAGAGGGAAATGACATAGTGAAAGCAAAAGAAAGTTCTTCAAGATAGGCAAGGTAGAAAAACACTAGGGTGTACCGTGTATATAATCATATGCAATAAAAGTATGCAGCTAAGAATAGCAAGATAGAATCTGAGTAAAAACTTGGGAGCGCCTTGGCGTGATTTCTCTTTGGCTTGCGCAATATGCGTTATATTATACAACAGTCGTTAAAAACATCGAATTCTTGTTTCCGTGGTGGTGAGAAGAATGCCGCTTAGTCAGCGGTATTGGAAGCATAATCTTGCTTCCTAAGCCCACCCAGCAGAGGCTGAGAGCTACGACAAGCACCACAGACGTCTCAGCGCTGGAGAAATTATGTCATAAAGGAATGCGTGATAATCTTTTTTCCAAAATACGTGTGGTTGTTCGTGTGAAGTTATCTAAGTATAAAGTACGACCAAACATACGTCATGTGACTTATTTAACTGATCAGTGCAGCTTTAAGTGAGCGCAATTCAAGAAATGTAGTAGACCCGTGAATATTCATGCAAACTAATTCCCTCTTACCGGAGGATGGTGACGAGACTTGGGTCATCAATGCCCGCTCCTTCCCAGTGGACGAAGCGATATACTGTATGCTCCGCAAAAAGGGTTTTCAGCAATGGATCAGAATTCGGATTCTGTTCCAGGTCGTGAGCGAGTTGGAAGGGAAAATGGTAGAGAACTAGAAAAGGGATCGAGATGCTGTACAAGGTAATATAGGGACAGAATTGAGTTTAGATCGCTTAATGTAAATTCAATAACTTTGGCAGATCTACACTTTCCTGTTAGGAGGGATAAAAAGCGTAATCATTGAGTTGGAAATAACGTACCCCAAAAGACAGGAGCTCGCCCCCAGGAAAACACGGAGGGCTGTAAATTCAGAAGGCCACCACAACCTCGATATATCAGGAGAGGTCAGGTCCGTCATTTGCTTGCCAAGTAAAATTCTCAATTCTATAGCAAGTATTCCACAAGCTGACAGAAGGATCAATAAATAGGCTAACTTTTCAGATATTCGAAATAGAAAAGTAATCCATTTTCCTATTGCATAAGCGCTTGGACAAATGTCACCCAAAGGACGTATTGTTAGCAAATCTAGCCCAGGAACCATCACTCCAACTGTTTTCAGACTTTGAAGGACATAAAATGTCGTCGAAGTCCCAGGAAATAGCGTCATAGGCACAAGGATGGAGAAAAAGGGATGCATCTGCGCAGTCTGAGGTTGAGAGACAGTTGCATCTCCAGGTAATTTTTGGGTCTCTCGGCCAAGTAGTTCACTCGAAAGATATCCAGCGAGAGTCAGAAGTCCAAAATAAGCTAAAATGTGCAGTGAAAGGTTTGCTGTATGCTTTTTCGTCGCTATTATGCAAGATGATGGCAAACACAGGTAATGCGCTGGCAAACCATATGCTCTGATAGCGGCAGACATGGTTGAAGTTGAATTGAGTCAGCGCACAACATATAGTCTGTATAGACAAGTAAGAGTAGTCTATGTAATGAGAATGCGAAACCATGATGAGAATGCGAAACCATGATGCATCGTACAATTCGCACAAAGAACAAACCCTGGGTACCGTTTCGCTTTCATGACCGGACCGTTGCAAGCCGTTGAATTGAAATCAAAAAATTTAATAAGGCGAGTTCCACGGCGAGCATCACAAGATATGCAGCAAGACAAATCTAAAATATTTCCTTTTAAAAATTTTTGCCTATTTCGAAAGAAGATCGATAAAATAAAAAAATGAGAGCTTAAACATACATAAGTAATAAATGCTTCCTTCTACACCAATAATTACATTCTTTGCTTCAGTTTCCCTTATATTTTTATTCATTTACGACAAAATTGCAAGGATTCTAGCGGCTCTCATTCACTCACTTCTCACAAGCACCGTACTGTAGCTTAAAGATGACTACCAATCAAGGGAGCAAGTATTGAGTTTCCTGTCACCGCATGCTCACCATATTACAACCCCGGCGACCTGGACCTTACCTTTCGTATTTTTCAATTGAATTCTGTGCACCCCTCCATCTGCCATCCCCTGAGGAAACAAGCAGCTACAGTCTATCTTATACACGGAGTATATGGTCCAGTCTACGCCTCCTCGGAAGACACATGTGCTGTTCACTCGAGTTGAAGAGGGAGAGCCATCTGGATGCCGATAAATATCCTTCGATACTTTCGAGGAGCTCGCTGAGGATTGTGTATCATTTCTGACAGTATTAGTATTCGTGCGAAGAGAATGAGGAGTCGACGGCCAGGTACTTTTCTCCACAGAGCTCCCACAAGCTACCACCGTGATTTTGCCGTCCGGCTGGACATGTCGACAAAGCCCATCTTCCTGACCACCATTCTTCTCGTCATGTTTCGTTGAGCTAGCCTGCACATCGCTCCCGCCGTTGACCTCTTCAACCATCCGCTGAGGGTGGTCAGGAAAGGAAGCGTCAAGAAACATTCCTTGGCTACCGTACATCAGAACACAAAGTGTGCTCGCCTGTAAGTGAATGCATCCAGAACGAAAAAGCAAGAATCAGATTGTTTCTCAAGCAGTCCCCTGAAACGACTGCGTACTCTTCACTTCCAGAGCCTGCGAACGTACCCCGCGCGGCACTGTGAAGTCAAAGTCCAATGTGGCGTTCTCAGAGAGAGGGGACCAAGTCTGCTTCCTATCCGTGCGCGTCTTCTTTCCACCGCTAAAAATGTTGCTGCTGCCCTCGGCCTTCTCGCTCCATAGGGTATAATTGTATCGCGCTGTAGGTATTAAGTCCAGGGCACGGCCCTAAATGCGCAATGCAAGATGCAAGGCAACGGGGAGGTAGGGAATGAAGTGGTGAACATGGTAAAATCCTTCCACACTCAGACTACACTCGAGCGAATATAAGCATGGTCATGGAAGAGCTGCAACGCAAATCGGTACTTAGGCATGGCGATAGAGAAACTGAAGTCACACGCAAAAAAAGGGGAGGGTGGCCCAGCCGTCTCTCCATTTACTCGTTGCTCCCCATCCACGCACCTGGGTCAAGGTCAGGTTACATGATAAAGTGTAGCCTTCAGAACCACTCGACACGCGGTGAAAGACTTCCACTGCCTGGGGCGACAACCTCGTCATGATTTCCTCTTCGCTTTCCTCCCTCCCACCGTTACGGCCCGCCTCCACAAAGACGCCGTAAAGAAAGTGCCCCAACAGCCGATGCCCGTACTCGTTAAAATGCTGGTTCTCCCCACAATCTGCGTACAACTGCTTTTCCACCCGGTCGAGCTTATCGTATAACCCTGGATACTCCTGCTTGGACAGCTCACTCGTGTTGCCAAGCAAGAGCCCTGGCAGTGTCCTCCCCCTGTCCCGCGCCCCTCCCTCCCCCCCCACGCTTTCCACCCAGGCCGGTGGCCTGTAGTTCACCCAGGGAGCCACACCATGCACGAAGGAGACGAGTGGCACAGCCATTCTCTGAGCTACCCCCTCCAGCCAGACCCACGTCCGCTGGAGACCACATTGGCTGGCGCGAATGGGCCCATCCGACCACCAGCAGAAGTTCTTGGCTACTGCCGCGGTCAGGACCGCGGCCTGGCCGAAGCGGTTATGGTCAAAAAGGAGCATAGCTAGCAATGCCTAGGGAGACGAAAGGAAAGCGGAGACAAAGCGACGGAAAGGAGGAAGAATTAAGGAAATGGAAAGGGCGACTAGTCATAACCCTAACACTACAAAGAATGACGTTAGCAAGTCGTCGGAGTGCGATTGGGAGAGGACGTAGGCTAACCTAACTCACGAACGCACCTCGTACTGCTCCACACTGGAGTCGAAATTCTCCCCAAATTCTACGATCCACACGTCCGGCACTTGCTCTGGGGCCTCTGCCACCAGCGAGTAGACTTTCATGGTGCAGAATAGTGGCAACATAAACCCGGCGCCTCCTTGCGCCATATTCACGATCTCTGCACCGTACTGCACTGGGGTGCTTGGGATCGGCCCGTCCCCTCCATCCTCCTCTTTTCCCGCTAGGAGGGAAGCCAATACCTCCGGAAAGGAGTCTTCCATGTCCGCGACCGCCCCTCCAGCCGAAAACGACCCCCCCAACACAGCGATTTTCAAGGGTCGCTCCTCAGCATTCGCTCGAGCTATGGCTTTGTGGAGGCGATTCAGATTCCCCTGGTGGACAACACTGTCTACGCTGGCCTGCCCTCCGCGCATAACCCGCATATAGTCCCAACCTCCGCGCTGCCGCAGCAACTTGCTAGCTGCTGCGCATTTCGCTTGAAATGTCTCTGGAGAGGAAGCGGGAGCAAAATTGGGGGCTGCGGTGGAGGAGGGAGGGGAAGAGATCGAGTGGGGCGGGAGAAGCGTAAATGGGGAGGTGGAGTAGGAAGAAAAGCGGAATAGAAGGAGGCCGAAGACCCCCATGCCAGCAATGCATGTCCATGTTGCGATACGACATGCCAATGAGAAGCGTTGTGGGCCATGAGACTGCAATCCACTATTGGCTGATCCCAAACCGCGATACCGGTTGTTCATATGTGTGCGTCAAAGGCGCCTGCGGAGGAACGCCGCGATGCCTCAGTAAATTGTCTCAGGCCCTGCAAGTCGAACGGCAAGCCTACGAAGCGCATCCAACGTAATTTAATGGCCCCTACATGAACATGTGGTGAAAAGGAGGAAATAATGGAAGAGCGTACGTCGGTGAGGGAGAAGCAAGGAAGTATACGGGGGTGTAGAGGGAAGGCGAGTTCACCCACAGACCGGAGGAGCGACAGGACCGGACATAAGCAAAGAAAGAAATGCACGCAATCTGCAAAATTCCAACAGTCTCATCTTGGGACAGTAACGCCTGCGAGTGTCTGGCGAAATCAGCTGGCTGTGTAGGCGTGCCAATTATAAATCCGAACATGGCTTGGGAAGGTTGAGCTAGGAGAGACACGTCACGGGCACCGAAGCTAGCAAGTAGGCGAAGCAGAGAAGCCGGAGCGCAAACGAAGCCAGTCCCAGCGATGTGAAGGGCAGGGTGGCTCAAACAGCTGCAGGTGACGGCCCTGAGGGTTTCTATAATCTGTCGAGGCGATGTCTCCGAGTAAAGCGTGGAGTTTATGTGGACTCCAAGCTCTCGCATCTCCTCCCGACCGTCCGCAGCGTGCAAGCCATGCCCCTCCGGCTTGGGGCGGTCGCGAGGGAGGGTGAAGACGCCAACAGGTCGAAATCGACGCTTGCACGAACAGGTGGAAGGATTTACATAAATTGATAAGCGCAGAATCGGTGATAAAGACATAGACAGGAACTCAGGGTTCTGAGTGCGCTGTTTTTTTGTGTCGTACACGCGTGTCTTGGCTCCTCCGGCACCGCCAGATGGGGGCTTCCAAGCTACCACTGTGCTCTGTGCTCTCCTTTTTCGTAAACCCACCTCCAACCTACTGAGCTTCTGCTTGTACACCATTTGCGCTAGATTGTGGCTTTCCTTTATGGAGGCGGGCACCTGAAGGCCCCCATGGTCTACCTCCCGACAGTGTTCTTTGTAGCTGTGGAATTCATTGTCAGGACATCTTTCTCCTGTCAACTTATTCTTTCATGAACAATTCGCTTTTCAAACACGCGATTACGAAGCACAGACAGAGGCCTCTCTTGGGCGCCGCGCGTGATCAACGCCTGGAGATTGAGACGTGATGGGGGCGTATCTCAGTAGTCCAGTGACCGAGAAGGATTGGGAGGATGGGGAGTACGGGCGTCTCCGATATGGAATTGCCGCAATGCAGGGTTGGCGCCGGAATATGGAAGATGCGCATTTGGCAGAGGCTGAGGTGGAAGGCGATGAACGTACCGCCATGTTTGGTGTCTTTGACGGGCACGGAGGCAGAGAAGTCGCACATTTTGTTGCCCGGCATTTCATTGAAGAGGTGGTGAAGCAGCGGGAATGGAAGGACGGTGCTTACGAAGATGCCCTGCGGCAATCTTTCCATCGGATGGACGAGCTGCTACGGAGGGATGAATTCGACAGCGAGCTGAAGCTGTACAAAGTATGTGCACCGACAGCGGCCGCCTCAGGGAAAGCGTCGAGCCTCACCCCCCAAGGGTCGGTCCCTCCCAAGGGAAGCGATGAGGGCGAGACGCCCCGATCCACATCACCTGTGGCAGACTCAGAAGGGGGCGTTGGAGGAGCGAGGGACGAAAGCAAGGGGCGGCTTCCGGACCCAGCAGTGCTCAAGCTGGAAGGTCTCAGCCTAGGGGATGGACAGGAGGGAGGGTCGGGGGAGAGGGGCGGGAGGAAGACGCAGGGCAGCGACCAGGCGGGCGCAGGTGTTGGAGGCAAGGAGGAAGGCGTGAATGTAGAGAAAGGAGAGGGAGAAAAGGAGAGGAAGGAGGTGTTAAGTGCAGGGGGGGGGCAGGGAGTAGCCGCACTGACGCGCAGAGCGACATCGGTCTCGGACGGAGCGATTCCCGAGGAGGACGTGGTGCTGGGAAGAAGAGAGGGGCTGGAGAAGGAAGAAGGGAGTGGACTTGCCCTGCGGCCTGTGGAGGACCCCAACCTCCGGGAGGAGGCGGAGGGTTTGCCCCGCAGCCCTCTGCCCTTCGAGGAGGCGGCGACAGAGCTCCTGAAAGCGCAAGGCATCTCACCTCCCTTCCCGGGGGGGGAGACGGGCGAAGAGGATGAAGAGGGGGGAGCGGGTGGAGGGGGCGGACGGGCAGCGAGTGAGGTGGCAGAGATGGCGGGCGTGATCGTTACGGAGTTGCTGAATCGAGTCAAGGGCGAGGAAGCGGGGTCTGAAGGCCCGGGAGGCGCGAGGGAGGAGGGGGAAAGGGGGACGGGTGCCAGTGGGGGGAGGGAGGGAGAAGAAAGCGAGACCGAGGGCAGCTTGGGCACGGACGCTTCCTCGGACGCCGTCGTCTCATCTTCCTACCCCCCACCAGCCTCGACCTTCCGAACCGCCGGGTCCCGTGCTCGATGCGCTCTCCCTGATCATCGGGTCCAAGCCGGCTGCACGTCGGTGGTGGCCCTGATCGTGGAAAAGGAATTGTTCGTGGCCAACGCCGGGGACTCAAGGGCGGTGCTCTGCCGGGGCGGCAGGGCTATCGCGCTCACGGAGGATCACAAGCCTTTCCAAGACAGGGAGATGGAGCGCATTCGAAAAGCGGGAGGGTTCGTGACCGAACAGGGGCGGGTGAATGGAAATTTGAACCTAAGTCGGTCGATCGGAGATTTGAAGTACAAAGGTGAGAAGACGACAGGGGAGGATGAAGAGTCGCGAGCCGGAAATTTCCCGTTTCCTCTTCTCTTCTCTTCAACGACCATGACGACTCAGCTCTTCGTATCGCGCTTCCAAGCGTCCCCTTTTTCTTGGGATGCATGGCATTGAACTCATTTTTTCTCTGTCTGCCTCTCCATGTTTTCCCGCAGGCAACCTGTCCCTGCCTGCCAAGGACCAAATGATCACGGCGGAGCCGGACCTGGCGCGTATCACCTTGGTGCCCGAGGATGAGTTTCTCGTGCTGGCATGCGATGGGATCTGGGACTGTCTGAGTAATCAAGAGTGTGTGGACTTTGTGCGGTCTCGGCTGGAGGCTTGGAAGGAGGAGAAGAGGGAGTGGGACCCCCTGAGCAAGATCGCCGAGGAGATGCTGGACGCCTGCTTGGCAGACGACCCGCGCAAGACAACGGGAGTGGGGGGCGACAACATGACCTGCCTGATCGTGCAACTGAAGGCGCGGCCGGGCCTGAAGCGTGCAGGGGATGTGAAGAGAGAGGGACCGGCGGTCGGAGAGGAGCAAATTTCGTCCTAAGCCCGGCACGGAGAGAGGGGAAGGACCGCTTGATCAGTCGGGATGGAGCGGCCGAGGGGATGGGGTTTAGCATTGGGGTGCGATGCTAAATAAGGACGCGAGTAATAGATGCATTGATAAGAGATAGGTTAAGAAATGCAAGCAAATCAAGAAAAATAACCAAGGTGGAGGTCTGAAGAAAGGCAAATCAGATCCGCCTCGTCAATCGGCATGCGTGCGGCGTGTGAGAGTAGGAACAGGGAGGGGGAAAAGGGGCACAGGATCAGCTGAGGGCTCTCCCTTATAGAAGGAACTGCTATTGTACCGGCGTAAGAAAACGAGACAACTAGAGGATTTAGTTGCGAGGAAGGCAGCAGGAGCAGAGCAGCAGGGGTGTGGCAGCACGAACCAAAAATGCCAAAAGCATAGAGGACTTACGAAAGAAATGAGAGGTGAATAAATCGCAAAATGCATCGTGGTTGGCATTGCTGGTGGGTGTGTCCCGAAGTTTGTAGTTCATCTTACCAAAGAATACCTGCATAACGTATAATGTATCAGCTCTCTCCTGTCTTGTCTCTTTGTGCTCTATTATTGTGACGCTACCTTTACTTTCCCCTACAACTTCACCAGAATTCTTTTTGAACACCATGGCCAAATCGGAGCCGTTTTGATCGAATGTCACTCAACACAAGAATTTCACGCTGACATCGTACCGGAAAGCTCCTTTGAAAAATCGTTTCTCTCACAAATTCATCACAACATATGAATAATAAATATTGGTCTTTCCTCTTCCATACCTGCATAGAATTCGTGGTATTGTCCTCGCCCACTGAGAACATAGGCCGTTAGAGTCTCAGATGTGCTCTTACCCAGGCACATGACACACCTTTTTTCCCGACTCCTCTGTACTCTTGAGCACCGCACAGGCTTGAAAAGGCTCCGCGCCTTCCTGCCCTTTTTTCCCTTAATATATCTCTTGAACCTACGTACAAACACTTCCATCCTTAATCATGCTCACGACCTATACAACAGACCACGTCGTCAAGCCACGCTTTCCCGCACGCCGTGTTCACGGTGTACAACAATGTCTTTGTCTTGGAAAAAAGCGTATCGTCAACTGACTCTTCTTTTGTCATGTAACCACCCAAGACACCTGCATTGCCGCTTTTCGCCATCCCCGCCGTGTAAGTCCCAGCCTTTGTCCCCCCTTCACGATGCAGAGCCTCCCACTCCCTGGTCTAGCTGCTTGCCTCCCAACATCCCCCCGCTGTCCTAGGTTGACACGTGATTCAGGCAAGTCCTTTAGTAGACGACCCCTAAATCAATGTTGCTCCTCCTCTTCTTCCTCCCCTTCTTCCTCCCCTTCATCCTCCGACATTTCCTCCTCCTCCTCCTCCTCTTCCCCATGCCAGGAGCTGTCCTGGCTGTCTTCCTCTGCAGTGCTCCACAGGTCGTCTACCATCCGAGCCCCCATCTGTGAGAGGCTACGCGAAGCCGGCACGTGGGTCGGCGGCACGCCCTTGGGGGCCAGACACAGGGAGTGCATGTCACCCCGCTCGTACTCGCACCAGCCGCCGTGGACCAAGAGAGTGTCTCCCACCAGCACCGAGGCATGCGAGAGTCGCGGACTCGGCCGCCGCGTCAGGGACCTCAGGGGAGAAAAGCCTACCTTGTAGTCTCCTTTCGTCCTTTCCTTCTGTCCTCCCACCCACTGAACCACCTCCTCCACCTCCAGCAACCCCACGGCGTCGCTCAAGCGCGCGTCCCCCCCGAAGAAGATGACCTTGCTGACCACCCGTCCACTCTCCTCGTCCTCCCGTAAGAGATGCGCGGTGTGCGTCCTGCCTGTGAATGTCTCGTGTTCCATGATGGGAGCTCGCGACCCCCAGTAGAGGGGATCTTTCCAGCACACAGGCTGGAGCAATCGGTTCTTCGCCTTCTCCGGTCTTCCTCCCCCCCCCCCCTCTTCCCGATTCCCTGTGTCTCCTCTTCCTCCAACAATATGAAGCTCACATCATTCAACAGCTCCCGTCCATTCCGCAGCAAGTCGCTCCCATTTGACCCCCCAACTACCACTACACAGCCCAACCGCGGGAGGAAGGAGCAGCTGTGGCCCATCCGCACGCTGGGCTCCGGCCCAGGGATCCTCGGGCATGTCACTTCCCAGGAGCCCGCATCCCCCCTCCTGCCCATCTCACCTTCCGCCTCCACAGCCCCCAGAAAAGTGAGCACCTCCGGCTGAAGGATCGCTTGCCCTTGATGGATGCCGCCCAGGATGAGGAGCCGAAGTGGGGCTGAGAGGGCAGGGGAGGACGAATCGACGCGGGAGAGCAAAGTCATCGTCGCATAGGCCCGAGATGTGAGGGGCTGGCCCAAAAGGTCCGAGGGACGCAGCACACGTACAGATCGGCAAACCGTTTTGGTGCCCGGACTGCTGTTGCTGCTGTCGGCATCGCTCCTTCCCTTCTTGCCGCTACCTCCCTGGTTACTGGCATTCACGCCCCCCCTCTTGCCATTCAGCCCATCACTCTCAAGACCATGAGTGGAAACCTCCTCGAAATTCAGCTCTAAAAGATAGAAGTCGTTGATGTCACCCTGGTATCCCCCCATGGTCACGCCACCGAAGACAGCTACATGCCGGGGCCCTAGGGGGCAACAGACATGGCCGTAGACAGGGAGCGAAATTGCTTGAGCATGGTCATACACATCACCCGGCTCTTGGCGTTGATGTACACCAGGGCCGGGGAATCGTATCCATTCGGGGTGCGGCGCAGATAAAGGCGCCCAAGTGTCAAGAACGAAGACGTCATTCCTCACGCCATAGCTAGTGAAGCCACCCACCATTACCATCCATCGATCGTCCAGCAAACATGCCGCATGACCCTCCATGGCAGGAGGGGCTCCGAGTCGAGCGTTTGGACGAGGTAAGGGATGCCAAGCAACGCCTGAGGCCGCGCCGAGTCGGCGGAGACGATCCATGGTGCCATAAAGCTGGTGAGGGACCGTGGGACTCTCTGAATTAGAGGCTTTTGAAACTATTTCATGATGTTTCTGACGCCGTAAAAGTTTCCATCCAATCTCATCGTGGCGTAAAAGGTCATACCAAAGTGCAAAACCGCTTGATTTCTTGAGCGAAGACGAGAACGGGCCTGAGGAAACAGGAGGTAGCAACAGGGATTGCTGCGTCGTGCTTCCCATTGCCAGGCACATAAGCGTAGAACCGTCGAGAAAGGTAGCCATATATAGCATTAGATCATGTCCCAAGCCAGAAAAGGCCGAAAATGAGTGGGCGGTGCATGCTGGGGCGGGGGCCATGTCGTGATGAAGATACTGGTTTCGTCTTCCCTAGCGACCACGTGGCGCAAGGAAGTCAAGAGGGAGAAACAGAGCGAATGTAATAATTTTTAAATACAACAATAAACGTATGTAGATAGTGAGAAATCGCTTGGATTTATCAATCGACTAAATGGCGAACGGTGTAGGCACGTGCGTAGCAAACTTCTCATGCAAAACCTGGGCAAATTTGCGCCGGGTCGCCAATTTCGCCGTCGGCGAAGAAGGAAGACCCCAAATACAAAAGCAATAGAAACATATGTGTGTATCATCATGAGCGTGGGATATAAAGATCGGAGAGGCGATCATCAGCCAGACGTATTATGATCTCTTTCTGAAAAGACAAGAACTGTTTCGGCGGATACACTGCTCATGAATGTTTAACCTCCTCTCCTCCCGGCCAGTTCACGAATGGTGCGATACCTTTGACCCTGCATGGTGTGGAGGCTTGCTCTTGCATGATCATCATCCTACTCATTACGATGAGCAAGCCAGTCGTCATTATAATTGTCCAGGAAAATGTGTGGTGCCTAGTTTTATCGTTATTCAAGACTTGTCAGGTTCTCTATTCTCTCTTACCACCTCGCGTAAGCGCTTATATACAAGGGGGCTTTATGGGCACACATGGTAGACAAGGGCAATAAAACAGGCTGAAATTACTGTTGAATGCTATCTCTGTAATTCCATGAATGTAATAAGCCGACAATAACGAAATGTTCTCTTGAACAGAAAGTTATATGAAGCTTTGTAGCTGTATAATCCACATGAACATCTGTGAGTGTTCGCGCCAAACCATCGCAAGCCTTTGTAGCTCAATTTCCAGGCACTCATAATATCCCTTTCAAAACCGCATGATTGGAAAAATGGATCACAAAGTGCTTTACCTGCAGAACAAAACGCATTATATCTATTATCTCTGGATTGAATATCCTCGACAAGGCCTTCTTTTCTGCGACTGTTCCTCCAGTGAACGAATTTGAAGATTCCGAGCTCCAAAGTACGCCGCTCACTCTCTCAGGTTTTCAATAGAACGACTCAAAAGGCAGACTCATCTTTCCTAAGAGGAGCGATATTGACTTGATATGACAGAAAGGAGAGTCAGGAGAAGAAATAGTGCTTTGTTCCTTCCAGAGTTCTGACGAGATTTCCCGCAGGGTAGAAATTCAGGTGTAGAACCCATCCCTGTGAGGCTCAAATATCTTTATATAGCTGTATCGTCTAGGCTTACGGTTTTATATGCACTTGAGTACCACAGCAGGGGAAATTCGTGCACAATGCGTATGTTTTTGAGCAACAAATGCAGCAACTTCAAGGATGCATGTGAATTGACATTGGAAAGAAAATGGTCAAAATAAAGCGCCTAAAGGAAATGTATGCTTTTTGGATCCCACCATGTTACGATCTTGAAATTGTCCGAGATTATCTCTTTTATTTCTCGCCAAGATCCTTTATAATAGCTGAATGTAAATGAAACTTGTCTAGCTTTTCGATACGGCTCCAACGAATGAATTTGATTACTTAAGAGGCCAACAATGAGCTCCGAAAGTGAATATCTACTCTTTCATTGGTAGTTGTAATTGTATCAACAAAATCCTTGGTCAAATCGCTAATTTACGCAGAGAAGCAAGCATTCGATAGAAGACGGACGTCAGATTTGCGTGGGAGAGCCATGTCGCTACATCATTCTATGACAATTCCCTGAGACACACGATAATCTAAAAAGTATGATAAGCAAAAATTGCCTAGTCCATGCATGAATATTTAATTTGATATATCTTATGCGTGTTGTTGCGTCTATACCATGCCTTCCTTGGGCAAAAAGAAGGACGCGTGCACCAGGGAAAAACTATACGGTTTCGTTTTTCTACTCGGACACAGGGCTGTCAACGTATATGAAAATGTTCAATGTTCCCACAAAGCGTCCAAGAAACCTGAGATGTGCATTTCCTCTCCAAAGATCAACTTCTACTTTTTAGGCCGACCGCAAAGATTTGACACCACCTGTTCTGGAAACGCCCTGGGAACTAACCAACTAATGCCTGACATTCGTGGGAGCATGTTCTTCCCGCTCGTTGCGACTAATGCCAGCGTGGATCGCGGCTAGGTACATCCGTTGTGGTGTCTTTTAACGGCACAGGAGGATATTGATGGATCTTTTTTTTGAAGATAAAGTGCCGCGTGGACTGGAATTTTGGAGAGCGGGCGAAAGGAGGCGCGTGAGGCGGGTCATGCCAATGCAGTGACGGCCTTTCTCGGTCTCCTCGCGCGAAGATTCGAGAACACCTTTTTTGTAACATCAAATCTATGTCTATGAAGAAATATAAGTATATTTAGTATGTCGTTTAAGCCTACTACAGGATAACGCGTATTCAGTACGGTGCGAAACAATAGAGTGGTGCAATTTCTTTTGGAAATGATAATTCCTTAGAGACAGTCGCTCCTTCGAGCGCCCCGCGCTGACGCACCTACTGCCTACTTGGTCCCATTGTAGAATTCAGAGACGTGTACCTAGAATACTTGTAGCCTTTGTAGCCTTGAAGCAACTCAGAGATGCTGTGAGCTATTGAGGCCACGCGGATGAGTCGTATAAAACAATTATTTGTTTATCACGCAGGGCGTGATATTTACCCGGGCTCCTTACGAGCGATTATTTCGAGCTCTGAGAAGTCGCTCCTTGCTCTGAGAACCAGCCTATGTTTAATGTATATCTAAGTATTCCTCTAAATCCTTTCCCGCTCAAGTTACTTCGTTTTCCAAGCTTGTTGTACTCGATCACACCAGATATTCGATTCCCTACAGCAATACAATACAAAGAAAGTATACGTGAAGGCTTTCGAACACTCAATTCTTAACGGTCGGAGTTCCTCAGCAAACACAAAGGCATGTCAAAACTTAAATCCCTTACTATTCAAGATATAATACGAGAGCTTTCTCATATGACCTTGCCATAATACTACAGAAAAGGAGCAAGACGCACGGCTGATATGTGACAAGATCTAAAACAGGGTAAAAAAAGCATCCAGGCCGTTACTATCCGTGGTGGGAATGAATCGGTGTCACATTCTTGGTATTCTTGCTCTGGGTGCAGCCATGCTCATGATAGGGCTTTCGGTAAAGCGAGGCAATCAGAGCGTAAGTATTGATGCAAAGATATGCATTAAATCATCTGGCCAAGAAGATTAGATGCCCTCGAACTTGGTATTATATCTGAAACTCATTTGAGAACGTGACTTATTGTAGTAATCATTTTGTTTATTAATAGAGTTCATACCCAATATTAGTGGCATATTCATCATTTTAAGAAACCCCAAAAAGTTTTCATTTTATTCACGGTTGAGATTCCTGTCAAAACAATTTATTCCAAGTATCCTCAAGGTCACACCTTTTCAAATCCTCTTTGCTCGCACACACTTTTACATGTATAAACACTCTAATCGTTATTCTTAGTGTTTTGATCACGCAACCTAGGACTAGCTGTAGAAAGTTCAGTAGAGTTATCCTCACTATGTGCTCGCTACTTTGTACGCCCCTGCTGCCCATCTATCTATCTATGGAATCCATACGTAAAAGCTAGGCCCCGGGACCCCAATCAGCTAATCTGCACCAAATCTTCTCCTTCATCCAATCCAGAAAGCACCACCAGGCCGTAATCCCGCCCTCAATGCCTTCTCCAACTTGAGCAGCAACAACTTGAGCAGCAACAGCAGCGCTACTAGGGGCAAGATTCATCCGAACATACCGTTAACCTCTTCGCCTATAAACGAGTCCAGGGACAGCACTGCTTTTACCAAAAAAAAAGCCGCTATGAGTATCCTGGGAAAGCTCAAATTCCCTTCTACCACAGGCAGCGACCTAGATGCCGCTGTCGCTGCTGCACAAGAGCAAGCTTTGGGACTCACGAAAACTCTTACGGCGAGTGTTTTAGGACAAGCGGTCGGAACACTTCAAGCTACGTTTCAGAGGAGAATGGGCTACATTGCTGTAGAAGGATGCACTCCCAAAAATGGCGAGGAACTCCGGCATATGATAGAGCATACAAACTGTCCGCGGTTGACGTTAGTACCTGCAACCAACTACTCTATTACCGAGCAGCTTATCATCCGCCGGCGGGTAACCATAGTTGGTCGCCCTTTGGGACTGCCCATCATTGATGCCCACAATACGACTAGGGCGTTTCTAGTGGAAGCAGGCGGTTTCCTGGACGTTCGTTTCGTGCAGATCGTGAAAGGAAAATTTGTCGAAGTGGTGCCTCGTTTTCTCTTAGAACTTCGCGGACCCACGTGCTACATTCGTGGTGGAGGAGTTGCCCTTTTTACTGGATGTCGCTTCACGACAGACTGGATGAACTTTGTCCACTCATATGGGCTATCTACTCCAGAGACTACCTTACGAATATATGGAGGAGGTATAGTCCTTGAATCAGGAACTCTCCGAGTCACAGATTGCCATAGGGTCATTTTTGGTATTGGGGTAGTTTTTAGAGAAATACAATACGTAGGTGGTGAATTTCTAGTGCTATCAGGAAGTCTTTACTTGACTGGGTCCATTTTCATCAGTATCTTTACATTTGCAAATAACTTTGGCGCTGGGGGGTACATCGCCAATTTAGGTGGCCTCGTAGTCGTTACAGGGTGTCTGTTTAATTACGTGGGAGCATTCATAAGCACATGTGGCCTTGGATTCAGGTCCTTTTTAGGGGGAGGGGCGAGCATCATAACAGGTAGCGTGTTTACAGCTAGCACCGGCTTTTCCGCGTACTTTGGTGCAGGTGGCGATTTCTTTACGGGGACCGGTGTATCGATCTTTACGGGATTAATTCTATCGTCGGAGGATTCCATGACAACTGTGGCAGGCATCGGTCTTCACGCTGCTTTGGGCTCCGGAGTAAGCATTCGTACAGGTTTCATTATGAGCTCAATGTCCGCATTCGCTTTCTCGGCCGGGTGCGGTATGGGGAATTACGTTGGAGCAGGTGTGGCTATCTTCACTGATATATCTTTGGCTCGTTCAACAGCCCTTTATAGTTTCTATGGACTCGGGAGCCGCCTTTACTTGGGAGCAGGCACTACAACGATAACTAACGTTATAGGTTTTTTTAATACCGGAATTGGTTCTCTTGCATACCTGGGGGGGGATACAACAGTCCTCGCAGGCTACGTGGTGCGCGTTGACCAATTCTATTGCAGTGTGACAGCTATCAGTTTTGCAGTGGGCCAAGGTGCTGACCTTTTCCTGGGGCTCGGGGGGGCAACCTTAGTTATGCATCTGTATATATCTCCAAAACCACCAGTCTTTTATCGGAGTCCTGGATTGGTGACTCTTTACGTGGCTGGAAGCAACGTATTGCTTTCGACAGCTCTTGGGAACTCAACTACCCTGTATGGCGTCCTGACTGCCAACAAGCACGGACAGACTGACTGGCAGAAAAACATGTTCGTAGCACGAACGATATCGTGGCGATCCACAGATATCGGACCCTTTCCAGGTGACTTTACTGAGGGACGACGATTGCAAAGAGTGCCAGAGCTACACACTATTTCAGGCCCAACATCTTATCAAAGCCATGACAGAGCAGCGTTTCAAGAGCCTGGAACAGCTGATATGTCAAGTGCAAGTGCATACTTGCCACACTACCACGACGTATGCAATCTTGGGCTAGAAAGCAATTTCGACATTAGGCCGATATTACTGGAATTTTTGAATACATATTTACCGCTTAAGAGATTGGCTAGAAGAGATTTGGTAGAAGCAGAGAAGGAACGAGCGCATTTCGGGAAAAGCAGGAACAAATCGAAGTCGTCAAGCATGAGAACGACTCCAATTGTTGAATCCATAAACGGCAACGTTACTAGAGGAGAAATGCCCAAGCTTGCTCAAAATGCCAGCTACAGTAGTCATTTTGGTAGTCCACTGTATGCTGTACCTAATATATCCAGCCTGAATATCAAGCACACAAAAACAGACAAAATTTATGTCGCTTCGCCTCTGGACGTGTGCGGAGTCTGTGATGTTTCCCCCGGCGAGACTATCGACAATGTCGATGGGCCTGAGGCGCTTTCGAAATGCGAAATACATAACACGTGCAGCAACCCTAGCCCAGCAATCCTTTCTTTGCGGAGACATAGTGAAGACACAGATGATGGCCCGACAAGGGCCTCAGAGACTCCTCCCTCGAGAATGTGGATGACAGGAAGGAATGACGACCCAGCTAATACAACTGTGCAAGTTCTGGAGCTGCGCACAGTACTAACACCTCCTGAGAAGGAATTTTTGTTCCCATGTACAGCTTCTGATTCTTCGCCTTATGTGACGAAAAAGGAAGTGCATGCTGCAGTACGGTGGGCAACAGCTGACCTAGGAATCTCAGAGCGCTATCATTTGCGAGTTAACGTACCATTCCAGGAAGACAGAAGTTATTATCAATCTTTGCGTTGGACCGACTCAAAGGATGTCGGTCCGCCCCGACATGAGACCTCGGAGGCATTTTATTTGCGCAGCATCGACGATAAAGAGGCTGCTCAACTACGAGGTTGCCAGTTGGAAATGATTTTTGAAGCCTACTTGGTCAGTGACTGGAGAAATGTAACAAACGAGATAGCTCGAAAGCTCAGGACTCTCCTTGGTTCCACAAAATTAACTTCTGCTCTACAAAAAGAAGTGGCGAGATCGGCTGCGTATACAACCACGGCCAACATGACCTCAGCTGACAACAGCAGTAATCATCACGTACAGTCACAGATATGTGACGTAGTCGTATACCGGACCTGGAGTATTGATGTTCCTTCTACAACCCTTGCCGGAATAAAAAGTGAAACAGCAAGCCTTTTGGAAACCGCTCCCACTTCACGACGCACATTGGCTGCTGCTCCTGACATTTACCCACGTCCATCGACTGATCACCTGCGCTATAAACAAAAATTCAGCGAAAAGGAAGAGTATGACGACCAACTAAGAGCTTTACTAAATCGAGAGGCCTCCGCATCACTTGTCCTCCCTGTGCCTTCCGATACAGAGCCGTACGCTCTTCTCCGTCAACTTCCTCCGAGAGTAGAAAAAATACATGTCAATGAGACTTATTCCCTCCTCCTTTCAAATTTCCCAAGGACCTTAACGAGGGCTACCCTTACTGTTCGAGCAGTACCCAGAGAGGGCGATGAAGCTTTGATTGCTTCGTTTCTCTCTACACCGCACCTGGTGACCCGCCAGCAAGTCTGGAATTGGACGGTAGGGAATAGCGTGCAAGCAAATTTTTGGGTGAAAGGAATGGAATACTATTTGGAAGTTACCTCATCAGATGGAGTGGCTTTCGATTCTACGAACAAATTTCAAGTGATACAAAAATGAATGTAACAATCAAAGGATGGCGACGAGCTGCGCTCGTCCGAAATGCCCTGTCAAATATCTGCTGATGAAATGGGCCAGGACGCATGAAAATGAAGTTTCAAATTAAAAGCAGAGCATAGTTTGGAATGACGACCGTTGAATTAAGATTGTATATTTGGGCTTGGCTATGTCTTTACATGCCTGCTAGTTGATGTGATCTAGACCCTTCGTTTTTCAAAATCTCAATCTTTCAGCCAGGAACAAGAGCGTAAATAATCGAATACCGAATGCGTCATCGGGTCCTTAAACTGTAATGTTGCACAACGTTTCGCTATAATATTTATTTTCCAACGAAATTATAAATCCATTCAAGAATATCGTTAACCCTTCGACGCTTTAGGTAGGATTCATTGTCAAATCGCTCAGGCAAGGTTTTGAACACAACAAAATCAAATATAGCATTTGGCCCTATTTTTATGTCTTCCCGACGCACATTGAGTTTATCAATTTTATTTTTCCTTATGTCAGCTCGTCTGCTGGCGTAGGCTATGCATGAGTGTAGAAAGAAGCTTGTGCAAGAATTAAGAACAAGTGGATCACCACTCTACGTCCAAACGCGTTCTTATGCATAAACCTCAATAACACATTCATATTTTAGGTCAAGGTTCAAAACGATTTTTTCAGCTGACTATAGACTGGTATGTGCGAAGGCACAATGCTTTGAAATCATACACTCTAAATTTTCCTAAAAGAAAATGTCTGTCATCAATGTATTTGTCCTTTGTTGCGAGTTAGGAAAAGGGATGAAGGTTTATCCTCGTTACTGCACTGCTTAGTGGCAAAGTATAGGCGAAATTGACGTATATCAATCTTGCTTCCAAATCATTGAACTTATCTATTCGAGCCTCACATGCTCCACAGTGATTTATTCGAAGAATATATTATGATGGACGTTCGAATTTCCCGCGTGGACGATATGCCTACCCGCCTGATAGGAATAGTCCAATCGCTAAAGCGTGTTGATATCCTAAGGATATTTTCAACGCTATATTATACCTTGATGACGACATAGCATAGGTGTGTGTGCTGATCGTCATCGAATGTATTTCAATGGCTGACCAAGTATACCCTGAAAACCTATCTATTCCTAATTCATGAATATTCTCCCCTCCTCATTTTCCCCCGGCAAAGAATCCTAAAATGCTCTCAAGATTAAGAGAAATCTCTTCTAATAGTCTTAAGAACATCGTGCAGTAGGGAAGATTTTTTGGGGCCCATTCCTGGGCAAAATACCGAGCCTCAGTAGCCAATGCTAAGGGAGCTCCATGAATTTCTATTATTATATACAATACGCGTGAAGATCTTACATCACATGCTGGAAATCATGGTACTGATACCAGGCTCAATTTAGCCTTCATTCGATTGTCAAGAGACCTTGGTCTCACGATAGACGGCAATTTCTTGGTACAGCTTATTAGAGATATTTGGAGGTGTGAGCGCATATTATCTCGTAAACATATTGAGATAAGACGGTATTGATCGGGTCCAAACATCCATGGAAATAGCTACATTTACTCATAAACAAACGCGACACAGCCTATCGCTGACCTGAATGACGAGCAGCGAGTGATGTTGTGGGCTTTTCGCATGTTTCCTTCGAACTGTGAAATAACGAGTTGGAGATTCGCCGATTCTCCGGGATATTAGGAGATGGATAAGAATTTATGTGATTTCTTTCCCCTTCAATTGCTTCAACTCTGTAAAAGATGACGCGAATATAAGGATGACATGATGATGCTAAGGGAGCATGAGATCGGCGATAG
>NW_005803724.1:0-4426 GCF_000240725.1 Microchloropsis gaditana
CAACTGATCCTGTAAGAGCGCCGAGCCCGCTAGCAGGAGATGGACTGTGAAGATATCGTGCACTGCGTTTTTGCTCGGCTGAACGGTATGGAAAGAAAGCAATAGAGGGAAGAAGAGAGGAGAGGATAGGGCATAAAAGCAGGAAAGGCGAGACGTAGCGAAACAGTTGCTGCCTGTATCCTCTCTCCGCCCGCCCCGTGGGAACCGAATCTCTTCTGCACCCCCTTCCCTTTCACCCTCCCTCACCTGGACATCCTCCAGCAGGGCCTGGAGCAAGGCATGTGCTTGTTTGAACTCCCCGGCTTCGATGTGATAGAGCGCCAGCTGATAGCGTGCCGCTGCATAAAGAGCGTTAGGGTCGGGCGCGAGGCGGTTTAAAATTGTAATCACACAAGATGTGAGGGTACGATACCAAAGAACGAGGAATTGAGGAAAAACGGAGAAGAGTGACCTTTGCTTACCTTCAGCGAGGAGAGTCCCCTTGCCCATATTCGTGTCGAGAACTTCGATGGCGCGCTACAACCATGGAGGAGGATGCGATCGAGCGGCGATTGAAGGAGGAGGAAGGAAAAATGAGCTCCAGACTTTGAAATCGTGAGCTTCGGATGGGACGGGTACGTCTCAAGAACCTGTCCCTTTATTGTAGGTTCATGTATGTGTGTCATGCGAGATGCGCTTCTGTGACGTACCTGCATCAAAGGGAGAGCTCGGACAATATGGTGCTCCTCGCGTAGCTTAGCAGCATCCTTGATCTAGGAGCGGGGGAAAAGAGAGGACGCCACGGAAGAGTGGTGATTTGACGTTGCTGGGAGAGACGTTGGTCATATTATGATGCCCCGAGACAACGAAAGAACAGGAGAGGGAGGAAGAAAAGGGAATCTTCGTCGGCCGAGGCTGGCCGAGTCTCCCGGCAGCTGGAGCCTCGATGCTCCCTTCTCGTCCTATTCACGCACCTCCGGAAAAGCCTGCAACTGTTCCAAGGCATCTCGGAAAGGAGTGGGCTTGTCGGTGCTGGAAAACGAGGACGCTGTCGCCGGAGAATTGAAAAATGATTGTTGGGTCGCCTGTCCCGGGGGCGGCGGAGTCGTAGTGCTCATCATGCGGTGAGGACGCCGGCGCAGATCATGAGCACGCGACTGTTTCGATGAATCGTGCGTGGGCAATGAAAAGGCAGACGAAGTGGGGTATGCGTAGGTTGCGAAGGACGAAGAAGCCACGCGAGGCGAGAAGAGCCTTTTGCTGACGTGCACCGATCCTGGCCTGAATGAACATGCCGCCGCTGCATAACCAATGCGAGATGATACCGAGGCACACGATGATAACATTGGCTAAAAATGTGCAGAAGGGATTCGTCGTGAGTCAGGAAAAACGAGATCGTAAGCCAAGAAGTGGGGCGACAGCAAACAGAACATGAAGGACAGCAAGGCAGAGCAAAAAGATTCAACCACATGCCTCACTACATTTTTTTATGCTATTCGCCACATAATATCTAAACACCCCACCCTAGCTCCATCTGTTCCCAATCCATATAGTACGCTGGTTCACTCGAGAGATCTTACGATGTCGTTGGGCCGTTTTATGCCTGCATATTAGTATCAGATCGAGAATGGGGAAGGCTGGGGGTACCATGGTAGGGCAATGTAGGGCTCGCTTTATTCCAGAAAACGAGACCGCCACTACACGTGTAAATTTTAATGAATATATAAGATGTGTGAGCGATCTTTACCCCGTGATCCTGTCTCAAGATGTTGCCGATCTCCATTGAATTATATCGTCAACCCGAGCTTCAGGGATTCTTGGAGGATATGTGTTTATTAACGTTGTTCATCTCGAAATAAGGAGGACCGGGAAACAAGCAGTTCCATTAACTTGTTCAAGACATGAATGGTGCTTGAGGAGAGGATGACATTCATAATATTGTCACGGGGTGGTCTTTTCACGTTGTCTTAAGGGAGATAAAATCCATTTCGGGCCGGTCGGATAGAAAAAAAGGCTGTGCTGTCTACCTGATCTATACTCGCACAACTCTTGGTCACATGTCAGTCGTTGCGCCAGTGACTTCCTTTTTGTGGTATTTGGGCTTCTAGAGCATGTGTTTTTGCAAGCCTTGACCCTCAAGGGGACATGTCAAGATAGCAATTTTGGTCAAAAGCAACTTGTGGAGGCCTGCAAATCCGACGTTACAACAAAATAGTCACACCAAAAGTTGAATTTCTTATCGAGGTCTTCGACTTGTTCTTTAACGACCATCGAAATATAAACCTATGAAAGCGTGTCTGATCAGCGGACATGGCTGACTGAAGCAAAGTCAACAGCCCTACATTCCTGAATTCCATATCCATGTGACATCCTACACGCATGTACCTTCACACTATTTATCATCCTTGGCTTCACCCAGTCTTTAGATGTACGTTTTCACAACTGCACAAATTTTCCGTGCCTAATACCGTCCTTAACAATAATGTCGAGGCCTTGAAGTCTTTACTTTTAATACCGAATACCTCTCAGGCTCAAATGCTTTAATCCAGCCACTGCAGTCGTGAATCCTGCTGAGAAATCCAAGGCGACTTCCATGTGGATGAAATCTGGGCAGCCTTCGTCTGAAATTGTGTCATCTTTTTCCGGCCCACCCAGTAATCCCCCCCATAAGATGTGGGGAAAGTCTTGCTGGGTGCAACGGCAGTCGGTACCCTTGCACGACGCTGCCCGATGATGGTATGAGTTGGGCCAAGAGGGCCCAAAACCGATAAGAAACGATTTTTTGCCATCGCAGCAATCACCTGGGTGGGAAAAATACGGGCGTCAGAGACGGAAAACGAAGGCAAGCAGGCATCCTTTGCTCAGGTCGGTCGGGGGACGACAACCCCGATTTACTTCAAAAGGGTGGGAAAAGACGAGACGTTCCAAGCGCCCGGAGGCCAAGGGATCGTGATCGACGACCCTCAAACACGCCCACGTCGGGAAGACGTCGAGAGAGACAGGGACAGGACAAAGGGAGGCGGCGGAGGTCCGCGTGTAGGCCTTCAAGCTCATGGACAGTCGCATACCTAGCATGTAATTGATCTGCGAAGCGGCATAAGAGCGAAAGTAATCCACCTCGAAGCCAAATTCGGCCGCCACCAGGGCCGTGAAGGCAGCGTTGGCAGCATAACGATTAGGCCCCCTACAAAATCCGGAATGAAGCGAAAAAGAGTGAGCCCGAACGAACAAAAACAGAAAAAACTCAAGCACGGTCCTTTCGAGAGGCTTCAGAGACCAGAGCAGTCGTCCCCTCCCTCAACGTCCTGCCCCACCATTCGTTGTAGTAGCTCAGGCCTTTGGGCGTTCGCGGGATTTTGTTCATAAACGCCTTTTGGCGGTTGATCACCGCGTCCTTGAAGTCGTTCCATTGCGTGGCCTGAGAGGAGGAGAAATGCAGGTAGAGAACTTATTAAAACCATATCGCATAGGGGATAAGAGTAGAGCGTGGCGGGGGGGGGAGGAAACAATAAATATTGGAGAATGAGATGATACCATCACCAGTAGAGTACCCAAAGAACATTTTGTCAAGCAATGGGGGAAGGGTTGAACGACGGAGCAAGAGGGGGGGGTTGAACGACCGAGAAAGCCGCCAGCCATGTCATCTCCTCCATTCGCGCACCATTTCCCCCGCTTAATTCATCCCTTCGTCCCGTTCCCCCTCAACTCGTTTCCTCCCTCCCTACCTCGTACAGAAGAAGGTTGATTCCCATAGTCATGTCCGCCCAGTCGAGCACGCTCACTTGATAGCCGCCGGGAACGTAGCAGCATTGGTAAAAGGTGGCGATGGCCTTGTCCAAGTATTCTTTTTTGCCTGTTGCCTGAATGAAAGCGAGAATTGGAGGGAGCGAGGGAGAGATTTGGGTGAAGATAAACTCATAAAGCATGTCTTGGCCGTGCGCACGAACAGGGGAGAGAGGAGGCCAGAAAAGTAGGGGAGCGCTTGACTCGAATGAGAGAACGTCAGCTTGAGGTAGTAGAAAAAAAGGAAAGAAGAGACAGTATGGAAAACGAACAACGGCGGTACCTTGTGCAACCAGGCGGCGGCAAAGGCATGCTCGTCCAAGTAGCGGCCACCGTCGTTGTAGAAATTTCCGGCGGGGATTGTCCCGTTTCGAATCCAATCCCCGGGACACATGTCGGCGAATGCAAAGAGTTCCTCCGCGTGCTGCAAAAGCGTGGCTGCGTAGGCTGGATCGTGGTTTCGAAAGGCAATCGCACCCGCAGCCATGGCGCTTGCGGTATTCATGACTGAGGTGGGAAAGGAGGGAAGGAGGAAGGAGGAAAAGAGGACTTGGCTCCAAAGGCGGCTCTTTCTGACGGACTTGAAGCATGACAAGGGGGCGTACTGGCTCCGAGTCACCAAGACACCCCGAGAGTCCTCCCTCCCTCCCTCCCTCACTCCCTC
>NW_005803724.1:4509-6500 GCF_000240725.1 Microchloropsis gaditana
CTCAACTTTCTTCCCCCCCTCCCTCTTTTCATCCTTCTCTCCCTCCCTCCCTCCCTCCTCCCTCCCTCAGGCGAGGCCTTCCTCTCTAAGGGCCTTCGCGTACGCGTCGTCCAGTCAGATATCGTGCCTGACGACATTCCTCAGATCCAGCAAAAGATATGCATTTGGGCGGACGAGCTCAAGGTACCTCCAGCTCCCTTCCTTTTTCCCGCCATTTTTCCTCACCCCCCTCCCGTCCTTCCTTTCCCGTTTCCCTCGCGCTGTACTCACCTCTCTCCATCCGTGTCCTCCCTGATTGCTCCCCCTGGTCATCCCCTTCCCTTGATCCTGTCTCGAGTCGACACGCATGCCAGCAGTCATCGTTCGCACAATCCCGCCCGCCGTGGTCTCAATCCTTCCCTCCTCTCTCTTTCTCTTTAGGTGGATGCCATCTTCACGAGCGGGGGAACCAGCTTCGCCCCTAGAGACCTGACGCCAGAGGCTGTTCGTCCTCTGATCGACAAGGAAGCTCCTGGGATGGTGTGGAGGATCATGGAGGTAGGGCGGGAGGGAGTGGGGGAAGAAGGGACGGCTCACGCGAGCGAGTGGGGAAGAGCCAGCAACGAATGCAATCGAGAAGGGAGGTGGCAAAAGACGACGAGGGGAATGCTCTGAGTCACACGTCTAGATGGCGTGGGCAGTTTATATCTGTGTATACACATGCTCATGTCCACGTGTGAGAGAACGCGTTGCCGGATCCGTGGGACCGGCTGGTGCTTCGTATCCGAAGGGTCAGAGACCTGTCTCTGAACCTAAATCACGCGCCTCCCCTACCCTAGGTGGGGACGAAGCACACGCCCTTCGCGGTGCTCTCTCGCCCCGTGGCCGGGGTGCGCGGTGGGACCTTCATTGTCACCTTGCCGGGGAGTCCAAAGGTGCGTCTTGAAGCGGGAGGGAAGGAAGGAAGGAGGGAGGGAGGGAGGGAGGAAGAGAAGGACGGGGGAACTCCATGGAGGGAAATGCATGCACCCGGGGAGAAAAGATGAGAACGCTTCCAGATGACGGGATGTGTCGTAAATCCCCTTGGCTGATGCCTCTTACCGCCCTTCTGTCTCACAATCCATTGTTGGCCGTCGCGTACCTTCGACTCCACAGGCAGTAAAGGAGAACCTCGACACGCTCCTGCCCCTCCTTCCCAAGGTCTTCGGTCTCCTGAAGACGGCTACGTGTGATCACAAGGCATAGGGGGGGAAGGATACAGGGAAAGCGGGGCGGAGAGAGGACAAGATGTGGGTTCCGATGAGGAAAAGATGGGGCCCGGGGGAAAGGAGGTGGAAGAGTCTTAGCCTGCTGAACGGGAAAAAAAGAAGATCGAAACGTAAAAAGGACAGAGAAAACTAAAAGGACGAGCTGCAAGGCAGTGTGCTCGTGAGCTCTGCCTAGACACGAGCCTAGCGGATGCCGGATTCGCCGCGTAGGGGAGAGGATAGGGAGGACCTTGGCGGTTGGAAATGTCAGAGCCCTGTGTCAGATGCTGACAAGGTCCGGGCCGCGATCAGTAGGGGGGGAGGGGGCAGCGCTCGTGGAGTAGACGTGCCAGGATGCAAGGAGACATCCAAAACTCTCTCAGACCAGAATACCTCAAACAGCGCTTTTTTGATACGTCCCGTACTCTTTTAAAACAGAGATTTATACAGCCAACGATTCGATTTTAGTTTTCTCTTGATTTCTTGATCTTTCCAGTCGCCATTCCATGGCTTTCTTCATCTCTTTTTGCCCTCCTCCCTCCCTTCTTTCCATCCTCCTTCCTTCCTGCTTCATACACAGGCTCGTCTTCTGTCATTTCCTCCCGCTTCTGTTGAAATCACTACACATCGTCCCTCAAGTCTCATCTGATTTTCCTATTGACCCCCCACCCGATCCTGACCCCTCCTCACCTACACACTTACAACACCTCCTTCTCAAACCCCGCCCCCATAATCTCCCTCCCTCCCTCCCTCCCTCCCTCCCTC
>NW_005803724.1:8479-9995 GCF_000240725.1 Microchloropsis gaditana
CACGTACTTCGCCTCCTCCCCCTTCTGGCACGATGAATCCCCATCCCGGACCGACGCTCTGGTAATGCCCGGGGGGGGCGGGAGCACTGGCAGGCGCAGGGTTGGGAGCCGGCGTACCATTACTAAACCAGAGTGAGGGAAAAACGGGACCAATATCGAGAAATTTACATTGTCAGTGTACTTTGGTGGCGTGATATCAAGAGTATAGGTAAGAGAGTTAGTATGACAGCAAGAAGAAAGGCTGAAGCGAGGCTTACCTGGTGGCAGTAGCAGCACCAGCCTCCTGACTCGCAGCACTCGTGTCTGCAGATGGTGGCTCCGACATGCTGTCTCAGACGTGAACGATGCGTCTGAAGTCCTGCACGTGTACAAACGATTAGTATCGGCTCGAAAGCACAGGCATAAGCAAGACGAAAAAGCTACTAGCCAGGAGTATGATCGCTGACCTCCCCATCCTTGTCTTCTCCGTCCTGCGCAGAGGCCTGATCAACCATGAAATCAAAAATGCCGCAGTCCCTTGTGTGTGCATCTAAGCACATGCTTCATACAGATATGAATTAAGGAAGATACCACATATTCGGCTGAGCAACCCTCGGGCAACCACTCAAGCGGCGGCGCCTCTCTCCTGCTGCTAGCGAAGGACTTGACTTGCTAGCTGCCTGGGGTCGTAGTGTCAGATGACTGTACTGATTTTCACGCTCAAACCCGCGTCGAATCATTTTACAGGCCGGAGAGGTCACAGATCGATAGCTTACTGAGGTGCATACGATATGGCATCCACGAAGACGACTTCGAAAAGTCCGGCGCACGCGGAAGCTGCCTCTCGACTGAAAGAGAGACGCAGTCCTTGGCCCATGGTTAGCGGTGAGTGTCAACAGCGTCCTGAAAAGGATCGAGAGCATGACAGCGTAAGCCTGGTTAAGAATTGTTATGCATGAATGGGATATCAGGGAATGGTTTCCACCTCCGAGCGTGGAACCGAAGAGGGAGTGAGAAATATTTGCAACCTAGTCGGAAGATACTTTTCCCAAAATGAGGTCTTGGTTAAGAAAGCTGTAGTAAGGGCAATAGGCAGGATCCGCCCTGGTTAGTTACGCCGACAGTTGAAGTCCTTCAATCGCACAATTTATTCTTTCTCCCTTCCATTCGCACAGTGGATGACGCGCTGACAATGGTGCTGCAACAGACTCCCACTTCAGCCCCCATGCAAGTGTCGTTGCAGGAAGCTTTAGGCTGTGTACTGGCCGAAGATATCACGGTACTCGAATACACGTCTGTGCTTCGATCCTATTTGCCTGTACACCCGCTCATTACCCTCTCTTCCTCCTCCAACCTCCTGGACCTTGCTCGTGGGCACAGGCTCCCGAGCCCCTGCCCCCTTTTCCCGCCGCCATTATGGATGGCTATGCAGTTTGTTCCTGCGACGGCCCCGGCGTCTTTCCAGTCATGGGTCGTTTGACCGCAGGCGTCGATCCGGATGCACATGGTACCCATGTCCCTCCCTGGTTCGCCTGCG
>NW_005803724.1:10150-14104 GCF_000240725.1 Microchloropsis gaditana
TGGTGGATGGCTGACATCGCGTTGAAGGGGCGCTGGTGAATGGGTGGGAGTGATTTGATGGATGGTCGATCGGTGAATGTGTGGCCGGTCTTTTTCGGCTTTCGGAGTTTTCGGACGCGCATCCTCTAGGGGACTGTTTGCGTTCTTAAGGGACGAGCACATGAGGGTGCTCCGGCCCTGCTGGGCTCTCTCACGACTTCTTCTAGGGATGAACGTTGGTCGAATATATACCCGTTCTGGGACGGCAAAGAACACAACCACAAGGCCTCGCTCGACCTTTTAACTTCAAGGTACCACCATGTTCACACTTTCTTTCCTGCTCCCACGGCTTCTGCCCTCTCACCTCCGCCCTGTCCTGGAGGCAGTCGCGTACTCGGAGCGAATCACCCCGCGCGCGTGCTCGACCAGGGCCTGGGCCATCCGTTTCCCCTCCCACCGGGGGCTGTACCGCCATTGACCGTCCTCCCGCCCCACCGGCACGCCCGTCCGCCCCCGTGCCAGATCCGAGTAGGACACGTCCGGCGGAGAAACGCCGGGGAAATCCCATGGAAAGCTGAAATGGAGCAAGAAAGAGAGGACTTCCTCCTCCTCCTCTTCCCTTGCGACCTCGTCTTTGCCCCCCCCCACTGTCCCTTCCTCCCCCCCGCCCTCGTCCCTTGCTCTTTCCCCGGGGAGGGAGAGGGGAAGGAGGATGGTGGCGGTGGCAAATTCGCCGGCGTCGTGCTCGACGGGAATGAAATTCGCCCACAGTGCTCGCACAAAGTCCCGCCGAGTCAGAAAAGGCTGGAGAAAGCGACGGCGAAGGCCCTCCAGGAAGTCGGGCAGCGAACCCCCTGAAGAGGGCGGGCCGTACGTGGTGTGGAGGAGGGTGCGTTGCAGGAGGGGAAAGGGGGAAGGGGAAGGACCGAGAACAGGAAAAGCGACCACCTCTGCCGTGGTGACGGTGTCGTGGCTGTCGGTGCTCGTCGCTCCCGTCATGGCGAACACGGGGTCGAGGGCATAGGCAAGATGGAGGTGGAGGCGGTAAAACACCGAGGGGAGAGAAAAGTCCCGGCCGGTCGTCGCGGATGGAGAGCCCTCAGAGGCACTCGCCTTCCCCTCCTTCCCCTCGCCTGCGTCGGGGGGGGAGTTGGCAGAGGGAGGGAGTGCCGGGGGGGGCCACAGGGGTAGATGGACGTGGACCTCCTGGCCGGCGTCGTGGCGGCGGACCAGAATCTCCGAGCCGGAACACCCCGCCTGGTCATGTCGATGGATGAATAAGGGTGGAATCAGGGCAAAATATGACACTGGAGGATTTTCGTTCGGTGGGGTGGGATGTCGTGGACGCATCGCTTTCCTCCCTTCCTCCCTCCCTTCCTCCCTCCTTCCTCTTTCCCTCCCTCACCAGTGTCTCCACCTCCAAGCGCACGTCTTCCGTCAAAATCAAGTCCTTGAGTCGTTTTTCATGGGATTTCTTCGCCTGTGTCTTGATTGCCTCCAGCAGATCATACAAGGCCCCTGCCCGGAAGCTACGAGGAAGGCCTTCTGATATGCCTTTATAGGCCCCCCCCTCCGCCCATGCCTGGAAAGCCGGTGAATGGCAAAGAGCGTCCCAAGGAAGGGAATTGTAGGCCTCATGGAGGGTGGACGAATTATTGCAGCTCTCTGCATCGAGAGAGAGGGGAATGATGTCCGGGAGCGGGAGCGGCAGGGGCTGCTGGGGGTAAGGTCCACGAAGGACATTGGAAGGGGTAGAGAATTAAAATTACGTTCAGAGGTGCCGGCACGGGAGGATGCGTAGGAAGGCTTTGATCTAGCAAATGTATCCGTGTCTGACAAGTGCGTTTCCATGGTTCTCACTTTTTCCTTGCACCCTCTCTCTCACCGGGATCTCCTCATCGTCCTCGTCGCTCTCCTCGTCTTCCCCCGACCCTGCATACAAAACCACTTGTAGCTCTATAGCCGAGCCTGCGTACGGTAGACTCATATTATAGCATTGCTGCAGCCATTCTGAGAAATTGCTGCTATTTTGAACCCTGTTGCTCCCGCTGTGCTGCATTGTTGTGCCCTCGTTGCCCCCGTACTTTTCATGAAGAGAACGGATTTTGACGCCTTTTCGGACACAGTATGCTATTTGAGCGGATAAAAGCTTGCGACGATGACACAACTTGACACTCGACACGCATTGCTCCATGAAATCCCGCGGTAACCTGTAGGAAAGGGAAAATGATGACTTGCTCACTTGCGTTGTATGGTGAACCTCCTGCCTCCTTGAGGTCACAACGGTTGCTCCGGCCTTGGGATTGAAAATGGTAAGTTATAAACCAGGCGCACGTAAACGCCGCGTCCAAAAAACGCTTGCTGACAATAGTAGTATTACGTAGGATCTGCTATGTTTTTAAGGTTATTATATACAAAAAAATGATGTGAATTCGGGGTGCAGGGAGCTAGAGGAGGCCTAGAAATATAAAGCGTGCAAGCGTCATCAGGTCGCGCATAAAATATTTTTTCTTCTTCGAGGGTTCGGGCACCTCCAGGCTGTGCACCTGTGACATTGGAAAATCATTTTGAATACGGCTCAGTTCTTTATCTCCTGGACTTGCTTTTTTCACGTTCTCCATGAGTCACACTTGCTCCAAAACCCTCCGATGACCGGCGTCGTATGGCTTAGGTAGAAGGTCTTACACTAGGTCGCATTTTGAGGAAAACAAAGCTGCCGAGAAAAACGAAGGACGAAGAGAAAGGGAGCGTTGCATGGCAAGCAGCTTAGAAGAGTAGAAAGCATCCGAAGAAGGTAGGAAGTGGGCTTTCACATTTTTAAAAGAGAGGCCGCACAACACCCTACCCTCTCCTTGTTCCTTCCAGTAAAAAGCGTACTTGTCAAAAAGCAAAAGCAGGAGTGAGGAGACCAGGAAGCGTAAAAAGTATCTGAAGAAGAATAGGATATCCACAAACCTATTTGCTCGAAGATTGACGGAAGGTAACCTGAAAAAAGAAAATGCGCGAAGCAACGAGAGGGAGGGCGTGCGTGCGTAGAAGGTAACGGAAATGACAAGATTAAGAAGGAGGACATGAAGGCAATGAAAAGGGAATGCGCATGACAAGTGGCAAGAAGCAACGTGGTGAGACAGGGTGAGGTATGGGACGGAAGGAGGAAGGTCGAGACGAAGAGAGAGGATCTCTTGTTGAAGTCCTTCAATAAAGCAAGAAACGGATAAAGGCTTCAAACAGTGACCCAATCTCCCCCTCCCTCCCTCCTTTCCACCCTCCCATTTACTCTTTCTCTGCTACTGACCTTGAGAGACCGATCGCCCATGGGCAGGCCGTTCAATGCTTGGATGACCGCCGAGGCCTGGTGAGGGGTACAACGAAAGGAGGCCGAGAACGTGAGGAGGCAGCAAAAGAGGAAGCGCAGGTGCAGAACCTGCGCCGGGTGAGGTGCGAGGAAGGAGGAGTGGAAGGCGGCGGGAGGAAGGGGACGCGAGGAAGGAGGGGAGGAGACCCAACCCCAGGCTTCGTGACCACCGCCACCGGGTCCACAAAACAATGAAAAGCGGGGGAAAAGAGCGAGCAAACGAAAGCAATATAGAGAAATACGGGGAGAAATCGGGGCCTGACCTCGGCTTGGGTGCGCATCGTCACGAAACCAAAACCCTTGCAGATGGAGGTTCCCTTCTGACAAACCACGTTGGAAGACACAACTTGACCCGCGCTGGCGGCTGAGGGAGGCGTAGGGGAATGGAGAGGGTGGATGAGGCAATGGGGCGGACAGGGCCCAGGAAGAGAGAGAAGAAAAAGGGGGGACGACACTCCCGCCCAACCACGCACAACGAGGGAGGGAGGGAGAAAGGGAGGGAGGAAGGGAGGGAGGAAGGGATCCAAGAGGTCTGGAAATGGAGACGCACCCATCTGTTTCAGCATGTCGCTGGTGGCGGAGGAGGGGAGGTTGCCCACGTATCCGCTTCCTCAGCCGGC
>NW_005803724.1:14771-18834 GCF_000240725.1 Microchloropsis gaditana
CTACCCACCGAAATACACAGCGCGTGCCCGCTGTTCCTGTCGCGCAAACCTGCCAATGACGACGGCCTCTGATTCTGTGGAGAACGTGCTATCGAGAGCTTATACGTAAAACGTGCAAATAAAAAATGCGGGACTCTAATCGAGCAAGGGGGGCGAATGGCAATGCCCTAGAGGCGAAACGTCAACTTGCCCTCTGCACGGGGGGGTGGCGTCTGGGGGGGGACGTCTGTTTAAGAGCTAAAATTGCACGGACATGGTGTACTGCCTCTAATACTGGCTTCGTAACATTGTGTACAGCATTCCATCTACGCAGGAGGGTAGAGGTATATCGTCCTGGTGGTTTATTTCTTTCGATCGGCTCCTGCGCATACGTAGCGCTAACATCCCACCTCCCCACCCTCCTCCTCGTGCCCAACTTGGCGTGAACTTCAGTCGCACCAACAGGCATGAGAGAGCGACCAGCAGACCATGTAAGCAGGAAGCGGCAGCGAAATGCAACAACACTTGATTCTTTCCCGGTTTCTGATGCCTTGACGACCAAGTCTGCGCCGTATTCCAAGTCTCCTCCAGCACCGCCATATCAGCCCGCGAATAAAACCACGCTCTTGCCCATTGGGCTTCGATTGCGACGGGAGAAACAACGTGCACGAAAGGTTAAATGTAATCAAGTGGAATCCGAACAGGGCGATGAGGGAGAAAAGGTAAACAAGGGCAAAAGCCACATTTTTCCTCGAACTTTGGAAAGGGATGCGGTCGGTTTGTGTGGTCAACTGAGTTTAAGACGTACCCACATGCGCACTGCACACCAAAATAGGTAGAAAATGGAGGAAGCAAGAATGGACAAAGAGTGGACTTGTCCGAAGAAAGTAGCCTGGATATGCTCCTAGATTCATCGGATGAGGAGATTGCCGACGATGAGGATGGTAGGTTTCCTTCCTGCAGTATGATTCCCAAACCTTTTTCTTGCTCGTAGGTGTATAATATGCGGTGCTTGATACATAGCCTCACTATTACTATCATTTTCTTGCTTACGTGCCGCCGCAGGGGGTTCTGCTCGACAGAAAATCCGACTGAATGACTTGGATGCCCGGCTTGCCGCGCTGGAAAAAGAACTATCCTCTTCTTCCTCCTCATCCTCCTCCTCCTCCTCGTCGTCGTCTTCCTCCACGCCTTTTCCCTCAAATGAGGAGGGAATACCTGGTTTTGAGAAAGCGGAGGAATCTGAAGGCCTGATCATCGAGAAAGGAGGGGCTGTCTTGAAAAGTCGCCTCGCCAAGGAGGCAGCCATCCCTCCTCTCCCTCCTCACCTCCTCCCACTCCCTGAATGTAAGGGAAAAGGGGGCGGTCGCGTCCCTTTGCCGGATTCGGACGGACGTTCCGGGGGAAGGAAACGCCTGACCCGCAAGGAGAAGATAGCCAGCGACAGGATGCAACAAGGAAACGGTGGTGCGCAAAGCACCGGGGATCCAGCAGGTCCCCTCCCTCCTTTACAGCCGTCCTCTTCTGCTTCATCGGCCGGTGCAGGGCTAGCGCAAACCGTGGCTGAGCTTCTTTCCAATTATCAGCCGGCGTCAAGTGAGCGTCGGCCGTTCTACTGTCGGATTTGCCGATTTCAGGGTCAATCCCTCGAGGATCTAGCGCATCACAAGAAAGGAGAATTACACCGCTTGGCCCAAGAGAGCGAACGAAAACTCTCCTTTTGCCGACTGTGTCGCAAGCAATTTACCAGCATGGAGCAAATGAAAAGTCATTTGAAAGGGAAGCCCCATCAAGAGCTTCTCATGAAAAGGAGGGGGGGAGGAGGAAGGAGGGAGGGAAGGAGACAAGTGGAACAAAGGTGCTAAGCTGTGATAAAGAATCATTCTCCTAGCACTTTTCATCGTTGAATTGGAAAAAAGCTTTTACAAATATATTCAATCGTTTTCGACTTCCGCAACGCATCGCACATAATGATCTTATTGCCCCCCTCCCCCCTTCACCATTGACCAGCAATAAAGTAAAAGACGACGCTCTTAAGGAGTGGAAGAGTCTTGCCAAGCGTACATCTGACACTTCAAAGCAGGCATGACGGCGGGCACCCCCTAACGAGATTTATGTGCTCCATCTATGGCGTTGATACCCATCAAATCATTAAACGTGGACGATTTAATTTATCACATAATTGACTTTTCACACAGAATTCACAGTGATGTTACAAATATAGCCCTGGAGACGATACTATCACTGTTGAACAAAACTGGTAAAAACACATACACGGACAGCTAAGAGACTGCGAAATAGCTCAATCACTCGCGTGAAGACGCGCCAAATGTTGCTTCACTACAACATTACGGTACGTATCAATATCCCTAGAGCTTGATTGCCTGGATAAAATATTTTATCTCGCACGGCCGTGGTCATCATGACCCTTTTTTCTAAGCCAAGAGGGGCGGGGTGTGTGACGTCACGAGGAAGGGACTTTTGCCAGATCCCCCTCCAGCACCACCATGATGTCCGAATTAGGCACGTGTACTGAATTTACCTTTTTTTCGCAGAGTGCCAAGATAGGGGGAAATTTTAGATGAGGAACCTCTGCCCTCGGGAACGAGGACGGAGAAGAACGCGCGGAATTGTGCTGGTGGTGGTATCCGCCATCGTCGCCTCAACGTCAAGCGTGCTACAAGCCCAAGCACTACGACATGATCACATCACCAGCTCGGCCACCCAGAATAAAAAATTTCTCAGCTGTAGCTTTGTTAGCTCTCTCATGCTGCCTTTTGAGCCCGGACGTGCCCTCGGAAAGAGTTGTAAGTGCGCGCTCCTCAACGATCAAGTTGGTTAGTATGTCAACTCCTCGACTCATTTGTTTACAACTCCCCATCTGTCAACAGGCACTTTCTTGGTAAAGGCCCACCCCGGGGGTGGTCAAAGAACTAGCAAAGAGAAAGGTCGAAGACGAGGTCGTAATGGGGACCTGTCCACAACGTCGTCGCCGTCGTTTCCGTCTCCCACTAGGGCTGCTCGTGAGGTTTTCCCACCCTACGGTGAAGAGCACATCCAAGTGGAGGAGCGTTTAAAGAAGAAACCAGCACACTGGCCACGTGAGGTATGCTTTACGCCAGCACAGAATCCATTTCCCTGCATCCCCCATAGCCCTTTCGTGACTAATTAGACTTCTTTTAGCCTTGCACAAAGCTCCCGGGCGCCCTGATTGGTGTACGCTGCATGTCTCCTGCCCCACCACATGGCCCTTTTTCCCTTACATTACAGGTACTCTTCTCACAAAAGTTGAAGTGGGCCGCTTCCTCAGCCGGCCAGGACGTGAAGGAAGTCTTCCGTCGCCGTCTACTTCCGGGTATCGAGGTCCGGCGCATCACCGAGCCGTCCCACGTCCTGCACGGGCAGTATGGTACGTGACACAGGGTCCGAGGGAGAAAAGCCACCATTCGACCGCTGCTCTCGATGCCGTCCATGTCCTTCCCTGAATCCGGCCCGCTTTTCCCGCAGGAGTGTACGCCACGCGGGCCTTCGCGCCTTTCGACGTGATTGGCGAGTACGTCGGCCGCGTCGTCCCCCCGGCGGTGTGCGGGGACTACGTGGCAAGCATCGACCAGGACGACGGGCGCTTGCCCCAGGGGTCTTCTCCCTGGGGTGTCGATTCGGCCTTGTACGGGAGTGAGTGGCGCCATGGCAGGGTGCAAGGGATGCCCTCCACGTTACCGCTCCAGGGGCTCGCTCCCGCACCGGCCCATATCCCTCCTGACCACCCTTGATCTTGCCTTCTCCCACATTTTCCACAGACGAAGTCCGGATGATCAACCACTTTCACCAGATCGGTCCCGTGCCCAACGTCAAGTTTGTCACCGCCTACATCGCAGAGCTCCCGCACATCCTGGTTGTGGTGCTGCGACCCATCGCCGAAGGGGCGGAGATCCTCATCGACTACGGGTGAGTCCCTGAGACTGGCCTAACCTTTTGGGAACGATGGCATCCGTGCCAATGGGGTGCGTTCCTCTTCCCTTTCCTACTTCCAGGGCGGACTACTGGTGTGGGCGGGACCATCCCCCCCCCCCCGAGCCCCGTG
>NW_005803724.1:19560-19968 GCF_000240725.1 Microchloropsis gaditana
GAAGGGAAAATGAATGGCCATATTGAGACAAAGGAAGCAGGAAAAATAGGCTTGAGGGAACGAGGACGAAGGAAGGAAGGAGAGTGAAAGGAAAGAGCAGAGGAGGAGTGGGTGAAAACCTACATCTCTGCACGGCCGATCCGAGCCTTCCGTTTCTCGAGCACCATCTCCGCGACCCGCCCTGGGGTACCTGGGAGAGAGGGAGAAGAGGAATGGGACGGCGAGGGGGAGAAAAAGGACGGGTGGGAAAGGAGGAGAGGGAGAGAAAGGCGGGGGAGAGAGGACTGAGAAAGAGGAAGAAGGGAAGAACGGAGGGAAAGGGAGATAAGGCGAGGAAAGGAGGAGGAAAGGGGGAGACAGAGGGTCGACGCACCGACAAGGACTTGGGGCCGTTCCCAGCGGAGTTTC
>NW_005803724.1:20693-20852 GCF_000240725.1 Microchloropsis gaditana
GGCATCCAAGAAACCCCCCTCCCTCCCTACAGGTGTCGAGTCATGGCTCCTCCATCCCTCCCGCCCTCCTCGCACCCATCCGCTCCTTCACCTTCCTCCCCACCCGTACGCGGCACCCTGTCCTCCCCCCCTCCCTCCCTCCCTCGCTCCCTCCCTCCC
>NW_005803724.1:22100-23062 GCF_000240725.1 Microchloropsis gaditana
CGGCCTTCCCAGAATGGCAGCCGAGCACGACAAAGAGGAGGCATAGGGGAACGCGACGGGGGGTCGAGACGGTTCAGAAGGAGCTACCGGCGAAGGTAAACTTTATTGATATGGTAAAATCACGTCACCACCCTCACGCCCTCATTTTGAGGGAGCAGGAGGACAAGGTGTGTGTTCAGAATCGCAGAAGGAGCATCACTACCGTCGACTTCTCCCAATAGTGCAGGGCGGATACACACCAACGTCAATTGGTTTCTGTCCACCTCGCTTCCCACCAGGACCCTCCCAGCCCCATCTAAACACGCCCATCTACTCTTCCCGTAAACATCGATACGGCTCACCTATGCAGGCGCTGATGAGGAGGGAGCCGCTCTGGCGGGAGAGGCTGTGCTCTCTCATTCCCCTTTTTATTGCCCGTCGACTTCGCGGCATGCTACGCAGGTAAGAGTGGAGGCGAAAGCAATGTGCGGAGATTGCCGTTAGAATTATGACGAATTGGGACGATTGTTATCAATTCAGGCTTTTCTAGGTCAAAGAATTCCCCCAACCCCAATAAAGGACTTCTTGACGTATTGCTCAGCCACCGTTTGGTGTTTTAAAAAGTTCCTCAGCATATGATCGGAATCGTGGAATTTAATTCCTCACCAATAACAGGAGAAGGAATTCGCATCAGAGCAACCGTAAGACATGTGCTTTATTGGACTGAGGAAAAAGTGCCGTTGGTAAGAAAAGCCAACGCCAAGTGGGGAGGGAGCACGCATAGAGAGAGAACTCACAAGTGGGAGACACTATCCCAATTCATATCCATAAACGCGAAGGTAACCAATGTGATGAAAGAAAGCGATCAAGGGAAGTGAGACACGCACGGTAATGGAAACCCAGGCCATGAAGATCTCGAAACCTCTTCACCCTCCGACCACATACTCCCACACCCACCCACCCTACCCACCGAAATACACAGC
>NW_005803724.1:23728-27125 GCF_000240725.1 Microchloropsis gaditana
GCGCTGGATACCGCAAGACAGGTAACCGTCGGTGTCACAAGCCTTTTAATGCGAGCATGACAGTGCCGGGGTTCTGTGCACCAAACTTCTGAGACGCCCTCCCTCACTAACAGCTCAAGCAATTCGCCCTGGCTTTTGACCTCTCCTCCCCACTCTCCTCCTCCCTCCCGCTTTGGCCCGCTTTGCGCACTCTTATCGAGAATCATGCATGGGCTCCGCACGCCCAGGAGGAGTATTCACGCATTGATGAAGAGGGGGAGGACAGGCAAGTGCCTTCTTCTCGTACCCCACATCCTTTCACTCTCCCTTCTATCACACATGCATGCAGTGATTTTCATCCTTCTCCACATAACTTGTCCGCCCCCCTCATATTCCTATCTCCGCCGTTTCTCCTCAGGGACAACGTCATCACCTGTCCCATGCAGCTGGAAGTGGTGGAAATCTTGCGCGAACTTGGCTTCCCCTGCAAGAGCGAAGTCCACTGGGGACCTTTCAGCCTGGATATCCTCATTTACCCTCCTTCGCCTCCTCTTGGCCCCGTTCCCGCTCCTGCTCCCTCCCGTTCCATGGCTCTCAGTCACCAGACGGAAAGTCAGGGACAAAGCGATCCCTCCTCTTCCACCTCCCTCCCGAGCCTGTCGAGTCCTGGGTATACTGGCCCTTCCTCCTCCCTTCCTTTCCTTCCCCCCTCTCACCACCTCTCGCTGCCCCTCGTGCTCGAAGTGGACGGTCGTTCCCACTTCCTCGACACGGACTCGGTGACGGCACCGCGGGGAGAGACCGTCTTGAAGAGAAAGATCCTGGCCGGCATGGTGGGAAAGGAAGGGACTACAAGGGAATGGGCGGGGAGGGGCGGACTGAGAGAGTCAGAGGAAGGCGTGATTGGAATGCGGGCATCCTGGTCATCTTGGAGGTCTCATCACGCACTCCATCTCGATCGGATGTAGCTGTTGCATTACCTTAAGACTCTTAAGTCCTTTCCTCTCACCCATTTTCCCTTAGGCGGGGAGGCTCTGGGCGGGAGTGCTGGTCCTGACGGCTGAGGAGTGGACAGCCTGCGAGGAAGGGAACCCCGCACTGGGCTATGCACCTCTAGACTACACACATAATCTACAGGTGTGAGGAGATGGGGGAACGAGGACGGGGAGGAGCGAAGAGAGAAGGCTGGAATGTGCCGGCGCGTCAAAATGTTGTATGACTGATTTGCCCTTTCCATAAATCTATACCTGGGTGCTGACAGCGAAGAGGAGAAGCTGAACGTGCGCGGAAGAAGCAAATGCTGAAGGAAAGAATCAAGGAGGCTTTTTTGGGGCCTGCGTGCGTGCAGGGATGGACGAGCGGAGAGACCTGGAGCCATCCGTGAAGTTTATGAAAAAGACTGCGTGTTACATTTGTGTGCATGTGCTTCACAAAAAAAGAGCTTTCGGGACCACGAGCAAAGGGTGTCGTGACACATGTGGACAAGTAATCGAGACATAAAGTCGGAGGAGGCGACATTAAAATAAAATTATAACGCATGTTAGCGAGCGTTATGAGAATTCGCGCGCATGGATGCTGCTGACGGGACAAAGAACATTTAAGTTAGCGTTTATGAGTGGTGTAGGACATTAGGAAAACTGTTGTCACACAGACAAGCACATGCTTTTGCCCATCTCTGTGGCTTGAGCAGTAGCAAAACTGGACAAATTAAGTAGAAGCGATAGGAGGGAAAATACACAATCACTTTAAAACGACCCGAGGCAAAACCAATGTCTTATCAGGCTACCCTAACAGCTTTATCGCATACTTTGTGCTTTCCTTTTCAGTCTGCCTTTTGAACACATTTCCTTTCCTGCACAGAGGTCTTACTCCCTTTCCTCCCCCCCTTCCTCCACGACACCCTCCGGATGCTCGAGACCGGGCAATCGAAGCTTGACACCCAGCCCTTGCATTCTCTCCTTCTTTCTTTGCGCAGATCGGGAGAGCTTAGGGGTCGAATCCGGTAGGTCGTTTTCATCGTAGCGGATCAGACGGCTAAGAGGAAAGAACAGTTCAGGGTCGGGGGAGCGAGGAGGAAAAATATAAGGAAAAAGGAGATGATCGTGGCGCACAAAACCTCGTGCCACCGACTACCTCAGAAAAATATTCCCAAGGAGAAAAGAATACAGAAATTGAACCACATTAGAAAAAAAATCAGAATTTAGCAATGACGGGAAGCGAAGAAATCCAAAACAAATTTGCTGACATAAGGTACACAAGAAGAAAGCATTACTAAAATGCGCACCTGTGGGCAATATCGACACGCTCAACTTTGATCTTGAGCTTCTTCGACCATTTGTCCAGCACAAAAGCAGTGGAGGGGGGCGAGAAGGAGAGGACAATACCGGGGCGCCCGGCTCGGCCTGAGGGACACAAAAGGTGGGAAAAACCATGAAGAATGCAGGAGCCGCTAAGAACAATTTTCACAGGCTTTACCGGGATAAGGACAGGAGTTGGCGCACTCTCTTGCCCCTCAACTACACAGATACAAACAATTATGAGAGACCCATCGGATACACTAAGGATTGCACATATATCCATGTATACATCATCCTCCGCGCCCGCACCCACCTGCACGGCCCGCCCGGTGCACATACTGCTCCAGAGAGGAAGGGAGGTCGAGGTTGAGGACGTGGCTGAGCGCGGGAATGTCAATGCCTCGGGCGGCGATTTCCGTCGTCACACAGACCCGGAGGCGGCCGCTTGTCAGACGCGCTGGGAGAACGAGCACGTGTGGGAATGAGAGGCGCGAGGGAGGGAAGGAGGGAGGGAGGGAGGGAGGGAGGCAAGGGGGAAAAAAGGGAGGGGAAACGACTCACCAAGCGTGTTGGCACGAGTTTGTTTGTTGCTGTCGCCTGAGAGGCCCGCGGCGTCGATACCTTTGGCTTGAAGGGCCTCCACGATGCGAGGAACTTTCAAGGCGTCGTTCACAAAAACAAGGACACTGAGGGAGGGAGGGAGGGAGGAAGGGAGGAAAGGGCGGGCACACGTCATCGAATCAAATACCAAACACCAAGCATGGGCCACAGCAGAACAAGGAGAGAATGCGGGCTGGGAGCAAGCCGGCTGGCTCCTCTCCACGCGTGAACGAGTGGGTGTGGAGGGAGGTTTCGGGGTCCAGACAAGCAAGGAAAGGCGGCTCCTCCGACCAAACGAAGTCTCAAGCCACAATAAAGACCTCAAACGACATTCTGGCACCCGAAAAACGCCAGCCTGGCGCGAGGGCCACGGGCAAAAGCTTGGAGCGATGAGGGTGGGAAAAGTGATGGAATTGGAAGGGCGCGTACCATTCAGGCTTAGGCTCCGTGTTAAGGAAGCGACGTAAATTGTCGAGTGCCTTGGCAGGGGGAGTGATGAGGATGCCGTGGCGGAGGGAGGC
>NW_005803724.1:30170-30640 GCF_000240725.1 Microchloropsis gaditana
ACGAAATGTTTCAGATTTCATCCTTAATTATAAGATCTTTACCGGCATAAAACTCAGACTTGGCGCTTAGCCTCCTGCAGAGACTCTTAGAGACCCCCAGCCTCAACGAGGCCCTCAAGCCGCAGGTGGGTTGGCGGGGCTCTCGGGACTAAAATGGGGGGAAGGAAGAATGGAAGGAAGGGAGACATGATACGATATTGAAGGACATGAAAGGGCCAGAGAATCGAAAATGAGCGCCTGACGACCCATTTCCCCTTCTTTCTGCCCTCCCCCTCCTTCCGTTTCGCGCCCTCCTCTCTCCTCGTTCTGGCCACAGACCGCAGCCACCCTTGTGAGCGCAGCGGGCCGCTTGTTTTCCTCTCCCTCTTCTGCCGAGTCTTCTCACCGGGTAAAGCACCTCTATCGGCCCCTGATGCTCCGTGCCTGCGAATTGTTGGGGGAAATGGATAACCAGGTGGGAGGGAGGGAGG
>NW_005803724.1:30650-30925 GCF_000240725.1 Microchloropsis gaditana
AAGGAGGGGGGAAGGGCCCGAGGAAGGGAAGGAGGAAGGGAAGGAGGCGAGACGCGAGATAGCCACAATACGCTTTCTGGCCAGCTTCGGCGTCTGTGTACATTGTTAGGAGGGAAAGTGAGTACGGGGGCGTTGAGACAAGGTAAAAATCATGCGAAGACATGCCGGTCGAGGACGGAAGGCAACAGGAAGGGTAACATGGGATACCAGGCGCATGGGACAGGGGAGGGAGGAAAAGGTGTCGACAGTGTCCGAGAAGACAAAGAAAGGTATCC
>NW_005803724.1:30935-41190 GCF_000240725.1 Microchloropsis gaditana
CCCCCTGCCAGCCGGGCCCTCCCCCGACCACGGGACACGCGTCCCCGCCGCTTCTCTCTTTCCCCGTCCGCGCATCGCCCAGCCGACAATTTTCCATGCGCACGCAGTGGTGTAGCTGTGGAGTGGTCATGAGCCCTACGTCCACCACCTCCCCGGCCTCCCCTCCGCTTGCTCCTACCCCCCTCTTCCCCCCGACGAGCAACAGAGCCCCCTCCACCGCCAGATTCGAGAGACGGTGGGAGTGAGGCCTAGTGTCGCGGGCTATCCACACGCGAGGACGAGGGCGGGGCGGGGTAGGGGTGGAGGGTGAGGGAAAGGCGGGTGCTGCGATGGCTAAGAGAGCGATGAGGATTGCTTTCAGCTCCTACAAGATAAGAGCGAGGAAGAGGAAGGAATCTGCTCGGTACCATTCATTAAATTGGATGAGATAAAATGCATTGGTACACCCGGCCAACCATGTGCAGGCGCCTTCACAATACATAAGAGTCGACGTCCCGTGCGAAGCCCTATCTTAAACCCCATTGGGCCTTACTTCTTCGGTTCGGGCGTTTGCCAGCGTGGCCGCGTGCCCCTCCCACTCAATGGCAAGCATGCTGCCTGCTGGATCGATCATCTTTACACCATTATCCTCCACAGCATTATGAGAGGCTGTCACCATGAGTCCTGCGGGCAAGGGGTGGCGACGGATGGAAGCATTAGAAGGAATGAATCTCGTTGAAGAACCAGGACTCGAAGCACCAAGAAGCAGCTGTCTCGCCTGTCCGTCCGCTCACTCCCCTACTACCTATGACTTGTCCCCCACATGCGATAGAGCGCAAGGCGGCCAGAACGCCCATGCGCTGGAAGGTCGAGTCGAGCAGCGTTGCTGTGTCCCTAAATCCTGGGAGAAAGATAATGACAGTGATACCATGATGAATAAAACCAGGACCCGATAGGAGATGAGACCTATTTATGCGCCTAAGATATTCAGACAACCTTGTAGAGTGGTGAATATTCCTTTTTCAATCCATCGATGCACGTAATTCTTTCCCAAGTCTCACCTGCTGTACCATACGCAAGCTTCTTGCCGTTCGGCGGAGGGACGGCCATTAGCTCGGCAATCAGACCTGGAGGCAATTCTTGCGACGAAGACATAACTTTCGCTGATGATTTGAGTTATTTTCATGGGCATGATTAGTTGTTAGAGGGGTTGCGGATAAGAAAGCGACCTATTCGCGCTACCGTGCCTTAGATCCGGCGATCTCACGCACGACAGCCAAAAGTTAGCGAGCATAAAGGAAAGACTTCTCGGGAACTACCTAGGCTGCTGAATCTGCATTTACACACCCACATTACCCGACAAACTGCCTGGTGCGCGATTGCTGGGAGGGTTTTTGAGTGCTTCTTCATTCAAATCGGGCAAATGGCGTGCGGACCACTCCCAAGAGGAGTCCAATGAACTTCTTGTCCCGCTTACATATAGACACTTATATAGTAGGGGAAAAACATGTCCGACGATGAAGGAGAAGTATACGCGTACAGCGACGACGAGGGCAGCGACGTGGATTACGCATACGGAAGCGACGAGGTAAGTTTGGACAAGTTAAAGAGAACATAAGTGGCGCCCTACCTTCTGATAATTGATCTGGCACTGGAGAAGCGATTGCGATACAAAGACCAACATTTGAATCCACAACTGCCGTAGCACTCCTCATTTGGGTAAAATGGAATAGTTCTCGCGTTCACGGGCCTCTGGTTTCCGTGCAAAATGTGCAGGACAAGCACACGTATCTCCCTCCCTAGTTTCCAAGCCAATGATAACGTGTCCTCCTCACCTTCGTCTCTTTTCACTTCTGTCCCTCTCCTCGCCTCGCACTGCCTAGGATCAAGATGAGCAAGACCACGAGATTGTCAATTCGTACTACGAAGGGGAAGAGTTCATGCAGGTACGTCAAAGAGAAAGAAGAGAGGAAGGGTCATTTGCATCTACGTCGTTGGGAGCACTGCTTCAAAGTTGCGCTTTGAGCAGAATTATCCTTGTCAATCATTCTGTGGCTTAACACCTGAATGCTACGCGTATCACAAAATCTGAGCAGCAAAACCAGCTGCCAGAGGCGCTCGAGAAGATGGAGCGGGTGGTAGGGGTCGCGGCGGAGCGAGGCGGAGACGACCTACGATGGTGCTTCAAAGGGCTGGAGTGCATCGTTATGCTCCTCTTTAAGCTAGGGGAACACGAGTGAGTAGTAATTTTGCAAAAGAAGGGAGCTCCGTGCGTGTGGACCGAGCGAGTCCTCTTCTCAAGCGCGCTCCCGCTCCCCCCATTTTTCCGTAGGAAAATGCTGGCAGCCTACGAAAGACTCCTCTCTTACACAAGTGCTGTGACTCGGAATGAGAGCACGGACGCGATAAACTCGGTGCTGGATACCATCTCGGGCGCCACGGGGAGCATCGTCGCACAGGTAGGGGGCAGGAGGGAGGGAGGGAGAGGGAAGAAAGGAGCAGGATCGAGAGATGGGAGAAAAGACGACGCTACTGCCGACCTTTCACGCCACCGGACTCAGACTCCTACGCGTTACGTGCCCCAATCTCGCGCATTTTCCTTATCTCACTGTTTCCTGAACGTATACCTTGTTCCTCAGACGTACGCCAAGACGCTGGCCTCCACCGAGGGAAACGAGCGCCTTCATTTCACCACCATGATACGACAAGCGAAAGCCTACCTCGCCCAAGGGGACTTGAAGGTGAGGCGAAGGGGGTGGAACTGGAGCGTGAGCAGAGGAAGGGGAGGACGGAGGGGCGGGAGATTTTTCCTCAGCAAGGCCTGAGGGCCACCATGAGTGCCCCCCCACCGTAGCCGTCCCGCTTCCCTCAACCTTCCTCTCGCTCTTTGTTTCCTTCCTCCCCTGCTCTTCCTCCACTCTGTCAGGAGGTGGGCCGTGTCATAGAGCGCCTGCACCAGCTCTGTCGGAACCCCGACGGGTCGGACGATGAGTCCAAGGCTACGTACCTCATGGAAGGTACTGTCTCTCTTCTCTCCACTCCCATCTTTTCTCCGGATTCATCCCGTTTCTATCCCACCTCCTCGCAGTCTATGCCCTGGAAATTTCCTACTGCACGCACACCTGTGACATGGCCCGCATGAAGGTACAGACATTGAGGAGGAGAAGGGAAGGACCCCGAGGGAGGCTGTGGGGATGGCAGGGGCTGGTCCTCCCTCCCTTCCTCCTCTGCCATCCCTCTTGACTTCCCAGGCCTCGTCCCTCCCCTCCAGGAAATCTTGCCTAGGACGCTCAAACTCAACGCCGCAGTCTCCGACCCGCGCATTATGGGTGCGTCCCGCTTTTTCCCAGCTGCCTTTGTTGTCTTGTCGTCTTTCTCTCATCATGCCCTGATGTGTATCCCTACTCACCTCTCGCGTAATTCCCGTGCTGTGTCCCCCCTTCTTCTCTCCCTCCTCGCCACTCGACCTGCCTCCCTCGTCCCCTCCCACGCCAGGCATCATCCGAGAGGAAGGCGGTAAACTCCACATGCGCCAATGTCAGTGGTCGGACGCGTACTCGGAGTTCAACGAAGGCTTTCGGGCTTATCAGGTCCGGTGTGAGGGTAGGAGGGCTGGAAAAAGGAAGAGCGTGCAAACGGATTGTGCCTTATGCCAGGTCAATCTAGCAATCATTTTTCGCGTTCATGTCCCTCCGTTCCTCCTTCCTTTTCTCTCCTTCCTTCCCCATCTCAGGAGGCAGGAAACAGTCGAGCGAAGCAATGTCTCAAGTACGCGGCGCTGTCCAACATCCTGGCGAACAGCAGCATCAACCCCTTTGCAGCCACGGAGGCCAAAGTATACCAGGTGATGAGGGTGGGGGCAGGAAGGACGGTAGAGGGTGATTTATAAATTTAAAAAAATGGCGGATTCCTATCTGTTACTCGAATCTGGTTCAAAAGTGGCTGACTGCTCGCCTGTCGCACCTGCTTTCTGCACAGGATGACCGCGAGGTGATGGCCATGATGGAGCTTCGCATTGCCTACGACGCCAACGACCTGCCGCGCTTTGAGAGGGTGCGTGGACGAAAAAAGTCGCGAAGAGGGTCCTGGGGATGGGGAACGGTCGAGCAGTTTGATGAATCGGAGCCCTTAACACCCATGCGCAACACACGTCCTCCCTCCGTTCCCCGCATGCCCCCCCAGACCCTGGAGCACAAACCCAATCACATCCTGGACGATTCCTTCATGGCCGTTTATATCGAGGAACTGCGGCGGAGGATGCGTGAGCAGGTGAGTCGACGAGCTTTCTCGCACACGGCCCCCTGTCCCTCCTCCCCTTGAGATCCTTGTGCCTCACTCGTCTTTACATCCCGTGATCATCCTTTTCCGTTCTTACTCTCGCCCACAGGTGCTACTCAGCATTACACAGCCATACTCGAAAATGACCCTTGCACACGTGGCTAAGGTTTGTGTCCTGATGCATCCCTCTGCCGGATTTGCTTCTGTCATTCCCCCTAATGCTGACATCCTCACGCTTCTTTTTCTCCTTTAAATCGCAGGAGCTCCGGCTGAGTCGTGAGGAGATCGAGTCCCTGTTGGTGGACCTCATATTGGACAAGCGCATCAAAGGGCAAATCGATCAGGTGGGAGCAGAGAGGAAGACAGGGGGGCATAGGAAAAGATGCCATGTGTATGATCCGGTATTGGGTCTCATGAATTAGAAATGTTCCTGGGAAGATGCAACGATACCGTACCAATACCGAAAGTGTGCTCGCTTAAGCCTCTTTCTCATCTTCTCGAAATCAGATCGGTGGGTTCGTGCTGCTGAGGCCCGAGGGACGCTCTTCCTCAGGAAAGCATGCCGCCCTTGCCCGGTGGGCGGATGCGCTGCAGGCAGGGACAGGGAGCGGGAAATGTGATGAAGGTGACGATGGGTGGGCGCACTGAACTTTAATAGAAACTCCGTGCAGCCCCAGCCCTCCCGCCGGCTCGCGTAATTCCGATGTGCTCATATTCCATTTCTTGTCGGGGCAGGCGAAGAGTTCTTGGCCGCAATTTCTTCCTCCTTGTTTGCACCGTGTATGAGTACAACCGCTGTTTCATAGTTTGTTAGGGGGGGAGACACCACAGAGAGGCGATGAAAGTCTACTTTGTTACAGCCCTCATGTTTATAACTGGATAGATCGACATAAGTAACCCTACTGTTTCCAAAGGAAAATTACTAGAGTAAAATGCAAAAATGCTTTGAAGTCTGCATTTTTCGAAACAGAGGTGTATATTTGAACGTTCCTTTGGGTCTGGTTTGGGATGTAAAATACTTGATAGGCTCACAACGAGGATGGAAGGCATCACATCTGTCTATGATTAGACCGTCCCAGGAAGGGAGCAAGTGTTGCGCTGCCTCCTAGACGTAGCACCGAGGACACATCAAGCGAGCGACCGATCAAATCAAATGTTTGGAAAGGGTAAGCAACCATGTGCATAAGTTTATTCTTTACAGCCTGTCTACATGATCCCAGCGCTAAAGTGGTTGCCCTTTGTATTGTACATCCACGACCGCGCCGATGCTGTGCATATTCACAAGCTGTTGTTGATAAGAGCGGGGCTATTTCTGATTTTGGTCGCCAAGTCTTGCGCTCGATCCCTAGACGCTGCGCCGTGAGAGATCTGGATCAAGGTTAGGAAGAGGGTCATCAGCGTTCAGACAGTGGACATAAGGACGGGTACTGAAACAAACGATCGACGCCATCACAAGGTAGTACAGTACTAACATTTGCACAAAATCCAAAGATATACCCATGCAATTGTATCACGAAGCAAGCCCACATTTTCAAGTAGTTGAAACTTTTGGAAAAAAGCAGCACTGCTCATTTCTTTTCACTTCAGTTCTGGTTCAGAGTACACTTCCATTCCATTTGCCGCTGAAGGCCACCCTTTTTTTTACCGCTTCCCCCCCCTCCTTCAAACCTGAAACAAATAACTGACTGGAGGGATGTGATCGATGCTTCCATTCACGAGGGTGTATATATCCTGCAGGCGAGAGCGGAGAAGGGCCTCCGTGCGCGCTTGGGCCCGCTGCTGTTCGACCGCTGGCAGGCCAGGTGTGGAAGAGAAGGGAGGTCAGGAGGGAGAGAGTAAGAAAGACGTGCAGAGAGGGACATAGAAAAGCCCCAGGAGAGGTATGGTCAACAGAAATTCGTGCCTTCCCGCCCCACAGAGGGGAGTGACACGAAGAATCAGATTATCTTACCTATTGCGGGATCCTCCCCTCCCCCGCCATACAGGGATGCGGGAGGGAGCGTAGACATGGAGCTGTGGGAGGAAGGCTCGGTGTAAAGCTCGCCGTCATGGACGCCCACAAAGCCGTCGTCCGAGGCGGAGAGGGAGGAGGCGAGGGTGCTGGTGGATCCTGAGAAGATGAGAGATTTGATCCACGACAAGAGCATGACGTAAGGATTGAGAGGGTACAAGTGTCTTCGGGCGTCGAGTCGTCTTGTTGAGCGTGAAAGGGAACGGCCGATAGGAAGAGATGCGAGTAGCATGACGCCAGACCTCGAGATACGTTCCGAGACCCTACCCATCTCCACACTTACCCATGCTGTCCACGAGGAAAGGTATGATCCACTCTTCAAAGACGACCCGCTCTTCGTTCTGGATCAGCCGGAAGAAAGAAAGGGTCTGGCGACGCTCGTAAAAGGTGAGGACAAGGTGGCCTGTCAGAGGGAGAAAACCCCCGAACAAATGTCAGTGAGCTTCTCTGAGAAAGAGACCACGAAAAACATCTACATCGCGTACGGCACGGCTATTTTTTTAACCCTAACAGGCTATTTTTCCATGTCCGCACCTCTGCTCAAATTGGGCCCTGCCGGGGTCAAATTTCGAAGGCATGCGTCAAGGGCGCTGTCCACAACCTCATCGATGCGTGCAACGGAGAAGGGGGACGACGAGGAGGAGGAGGAGGTAGGACGCTCCACCTTAGGGTAGGACAGTCGAAGGTGCCGGCAGTGTACCTGGAATAGGGTCGAAAAGAGTCGTTACAACGTCACACGTGGTGCATGTCAAAGGGTAGACGCAAAACTCATATCAACTGCATCCCGAAAGGTTCAATTAAGGTGATCGATTGGTCGAATATTTATAAGCCATTTCATCCCTGCGTTGCCTGTACTTAGTTCCAAAAGTTGCCGGCGCGAATCATCATATGGAGCAGGCAGGCGCGCTTCTCCACGCCTGGCAATACACGATACGCGCACTCTCCCCCCTTGCCCCGCCTTCGTAACTTAGATTCTCCCACCACGTCAACACTACCTCGCGTGGCCGCACTATATTTGGTGCACGTAGGAATATAATTGAATGCAGTAGACATTGTAACGCCTCTTTGGTATGAAGGGGGCGAAGTTCTAGCTCCCCCAACACATGCTCCTTGTGGTTCATGTGTCTTCAGTCCTCCCTCTACAGCAAGAGGCTTGCGCCAGGCCCGGCTCACCCGCAGGCAAGCTTGACAACAGACGTCCACTACGTGACTGCGTGCTGTGCGTGCGTGCAAATCTAGACGTGGGGATGGACGACGATTCGTTGGTCTGAATGGGGATGTGTCCTTGTAAATCACAAGATTAAACTGGCACGACGGCAGGAGGCGAGGTCCCGCGCTCTTTTCAACAGCGAGTAGCGAAAGCACCATTACCATTGGCACCATATCACCCATGTTGCGGATCAAAAACGAAACGTGGATTATCGCACCATTGTATTGATGCAGGTTGTATGGCGAAAAACAATCGAAACAGGTGCGAGATCAGTGTAGCTCGAATCGAAAATTGCATTTTTTCCATTTGTCCTTTTATCTGCAGTCTGCGTATCAGTGCTCGCTAGTTGCAGTAAGATGACACGCCGTGGACGTTTTATTCCGTCCATGAGTTCTCTTGTGCCTTAACGTCCCACCGGATCTTTCACAGCCGCTGTGTCATCCAAATATTCTTAAAATACTAGCTGTCATTTCCCATCGTTTGCTCCCTCTCTCTGACTTGCTGGCTTATTTATTTTTGTGAACAGGGCGTGAGGCAGGAGGTCACCTTTGGTACAGATGATAGGACAGCCGTAAACACTTCTATGAGCACGCAAACCGACATGAAGCTGAGAAAGGGTCGATGGAGCCTTTTTCACAAAGGCATTAAAAAAAAAACTTGTAATGGAGTAAGCTTGCTCCTCCTCCTTGTTGCGGCATCAGCCCTGCAAAGCTCTCTAGCGTTTGTGCTGCCACTCTCCCCTCTGGCTAATCCCGCATATCGTATCCTCAGCTCCGCTGTTATCGGTTCAGAATCTATCTCATCATCTTCTGCGAAGCCAGTTCTCAGCCCTTTCGAAATCAATAAAGCAATTGTTCTGGCCGAGGGTGACACCTTGGCGTTATTTAGTGTCATGGCGAAGCATCTTACAAACTTCGATAAAGTTAACTGCGCGACGATGATCAACAGGTAAGGGCTAATAACAACCAAAGCTAAGTAAGTTGTGGCGATTTCTTTCCCAGAAGACGAAAATGACTGAAATTTCCTGGTCCTGCCAACCGACAGACTATCCCGTCTCGGCGCCGCCTGCTCCCTGAAGCTCTCAAAAAGAGGTAGAACGAGAAACAATACCAGCCAAACCGAGCAGCAGCTTCTCATGGCACATCTTCTCGACCGTACCACGGCTATTCTTGCAGATTGTGACTCATGGCAGGTGAGGGTCGTTAGCATGAGTCTCGCGGGAGAGCGCGCTATGTAAGCTAATGGCAGCCTCACACTCCTCAAATTCGTTTGCACGTAGCTGGCATGCATCACTAGGGGCCTGGGAAAGCTGGACATTAATCCCTCATTCCTCTCTGCGTCCTTCCTTCCTGCTCTGGCAGAAGGCGTAGAAAGAGAAGGAAAGTGGGAGGGGCGGCGGGAGGGCGGGAGACAGGGCTTCTCGGTACAACAGTTGACGAGCACTTTGAGGGGTGTCAGTCACATGTACCCGGGCTCCTTGTGGAGGAAGCAGGGGGCGGCCAATGGATCGACAAGGGAAAGAGAGGCGGGGAAAGCAGTGGGGAGGATCGTGGCGGTCATGCTGGAGCATGCCTTGCCGGCCGTGCTGTCCGAAGCTTCCTTCGGACAGGTGGCTGTGATCCTGGGGGCCCTGGCCCGGTAGGTGACGGAGGGGGACGAGATGGAGAGAGGAAGGGAGGGAGGGGGTGAGGGAGAGAAGGTCTGGATGGTCGATTTTCCCAAGGGGTGGGTCGTGTGGGAAGGCGGACAAGAGGGGGGGAGGGCAGGCCCGTTGCTTTCCTATATGCGGAGATTGCTGACGTTTCCTTACAGGCTGCATTATCGGGCCCGGTCCCCCGCCCCTCTCCCCGCCCTCTTGGCTCACGGTCGGGCTGTGGTCAAGGACGCGCGTCCTCGGGAGCTCGTCAGGAGCTTGCAGGCTCTCGCATTGCTGGACCGGGGGAGGCGGGCGGAGGGGCAGGACGCCTTTGTCAAGAGCTGCATGGTGCGTTCCTCGATTCCAACCCCTAGCCTGTCTCTGATTTCGTATTCCTGGCATTTGTGGGTGTTGATTGGGCCTCGTCGAACACCTTGTCCCCGGCCCGGATGGCTCTCGTCGTGTCGGCTCTGGTGATGGGCTTGCGCCAGAGTCTTCTTCCACTCCAAGCGTCCGCCCGCGCTGACCGACACTTTCTCTCATTCTCCTCTCCCCTGCATCTCTGCTCGCTTCCCACCCCCTACCTTGCTGTCCTGGCCCAGACCGTCGCTCTCTCCACACGGTTCTCGAAGTTTCAGGCCGGAGACATCGCGTCCCTCTTGGAGAGTCTCCTTCGGCTGGCCGCTTGGCAAGGATACGAGCCGGTAAAGAGGACGGGAGGGAGGGAGGGAGGAACGGAGGGAGGCAAAGAGGGGGGGGCACATCGGCTGATAAGCCTGTAATGCGGATGAGGGAATCGGGGTGGACTTCGACGTCGACCCATTGGCTCTCGTCCACTGGTGCGGAATGGCTGGTATCGTCATGGAGCCGGCGCTCTAGACCTGTATGTTGATTGATGCCGTGCAAATGCGTCCGGTGTTTCGTGTGGACGTCACCCGGGATCGGGGAAATCTTGCGTTGACCTGACCACGCGGCATGCACAGGAGACGGTCGACACCTTTTTGAGAGTGGCCCTGGCGCGATACATGCTGGTAATGGAGGCAAGCAGCACGCAGGAGATCGTCCTCATCCTCCATATCCTCTCGTGCACTCCACGGGCAGGGGCAGGGGGACGGCGGCTGGAAGGTCGGTAGGAAGGGGG
>NW_005803723.1:0-2488 GCF_000240725.1 Microchloropsis gaditana
GGGAGGGAGGGAGGGAGGGAAGGAGGAGATCATCGCCTCGCGGCAGTCCTTCTCCCTCGCTCTGCCCCGCACTCCCCGCTTTCCCCCATTCCCCTTCCACATTCTCCCACGCATCCGTGCACACTTCTCACTTATTCTCAAAATATACCGCCCTTTATCCCGACAACAAGTGGCGGTGTCTCGTACCTCGATAAAAAATCGTGTTGCCCGCCTGGCTGATGCAGGATTGGAGCAACGCCTCGGAGTTTCGGGTGCGCTTCATCGATTCCCCCATGCCAAAGAAGTGAAGAATACGTTGAGGGAGAGACAGAGTGCGGGCAGTGGCTCGGACCTAGGGGGGGGGCGTGGAAGGAGGGAGGGAAGGAGGGAAGGAAGGAAGGAGGGAGGGAAGGAGGGAAGGAAGGAGTGAGCGCCGATCCCTGTCGGCCTTGTCCTACACATGGATGAAGCCGGACCTGGGGCTCCGCATCTGTGCGATCAGCTGCGAGGGGAGGCGAAGAGGACGAAGGGGAGGCGGAGGAAAAGGAGGAGGAAAGGGGAGGGGACAGGGCTGCCGGCCGCGGTGACGGATGACGTGGACACAACAAGGGAGAGCTCTGAGCACCAGACAATGCTGCAAGCGAGCCGACATGACGGAGGCCAGAGTGTCGACTCCTAAGGAGCCCCTGAACAGCACGCAAAGAGGCGGTGGACGTCATTCCAATGCTCTTTATCTGCTGCTTTGACACGTTCAGCAGGTCCTGCCGAGTACTTCGTCTTCCCAACCGTTGTCTGTTTTATATTGCTATAATCGCCTGTCATTCGAGGAGAAGTAGGTAAAAGAAATGTTTGTGGAACTTGTCATATCTTTTGTTTTGTAAAAAAAATAGCAAAAGAGCAGTATAACACCATAACAGCAGAACGCTGACTCTTCAGAAGCCCCAAGCGATACCAGAATTACGCTGATGACGCTAAATCTGCCACTTATTGCGGCAGGGATCACACTCAAGCATCACTCCGCGTTTAATTTTCGAAATTATCACTCCATGAAAGACTAGTTTCGCGTTTTATGCCGCCTTTCACCCCTCCTACGTGAAGCAAAGGGATTCAGGAATGAACACGGGACCTTACGTCAAGGAGATCGATCGCGTTTCCCCTTCGCGCACAGGAAGAAGAATGGGAACTCAAGGCATTGACGGAGGGTCTCTCAAGCCTCCTACCCACTCCGCAAGAATGTGAAGAGCTCCGAAAATCCTTTGCCCCCGTAGATGACATCTCTGTGGCACATCTTCACATATTAATCCCGTACAGAGGACACGAGGCGTCGCAGTCGGCGTGTTCACTTTCATCATTCGCGCATTTTTTTCAAATCACGCCCTTGGGACGGAGAAACAACGCAACGAAGCACCTTCTGCACTCGTTGTGCGTTGATATCCGTCGATGCAGTCTATGCCTCTTGTGAGAGGAAATTTCTGTAGGCATATAAAGACTGCGGATCAAGGGAGGCTTTTTGAATCGGAGCCAGTTCGGGGTGGGGGTCGAGCGAGAAGCATCATCATCAACAAGGGAGGGAGCGAACTGCCTGCACGTCCTGGAAAGTTGACAAAATTTTACAGCCTGGAGGGCCAGCTGAGCCAGGGGACTCGTCTCAGTCTTGAGATTTGGACCGTGCTTGAGCATGATCATGGCTGCGTCGTCTGATACCTCCAAAAAGTCTTGGAAATGGAGATTACCGGGCATCGAGACTGGCGGGCGGCACTACCCTCGCATTCCTCCTCCTTCCTCATGTGACGGAGAGTGGTTAACTTTACAAAGCTGCGTCTGTGGCCAATGCCCATCAGTATCATGGCAATGATGGCACTTGATCCGCCTCTTGTCCCACGGTGCACACTGATTGCGGGCCTGGCCAGCGCGCGGCACCGACCGTGGTCAAGGCCGTACTTGCCTTCCTGAAGGAATGTGGAGTCCAACTAACAGTGGAATTGTTCCTGCGAGTAAAGCTGCCTTTCCAGCAGTTGCTTCGTGGCACGGACCAGTTGACGATCTCACTTATCATCCCTCCTCCTTTGTTCCCTCCAGGTGGGGATTCTGAAGTCACGGGTGGGAAAGACGATGACTTCCCCCTCCGCGATGCCGCCCCCTCCCCCGCCTGCTCAAACACCAGCACACACGGCCCTGGACAGCAGCCTTTCAGAAACGGCTTCCAGGGGCAAGGAATACCGACGCCGACGCAGCGACCCTCTCCGGTCGGGCGTCATTTTCAAGTCGGACTATTTGGGTGCCCTGCAATCTCCCTTGCCACGCATTACCCTCTCCACGATCCCACGTGCCCCCGTTGCTTACGACGCTGCTCCCGCAGGGTTGAACGGAGGAGGAGGAGGAGGAGGAGGAGAAAGGGGGGAGGGAGGGCTGGCGTCAGTGCCCGTGCTGGGGGAGGGGAGGGGTGGAGAGAGGGGCCGTCGGGGCTTCAGTCTGGGAGGAATGTCAACAAATTCGACAATCGATGGCG
>NW_005803723.1:4664-5080 GCF_000240725.1 Microchloropsis gaditana
GAGAGCGAAAGTGTGAGCGCTTGAATACAGACCTGAGCTGTGCAGAGCACCAGCTGAGCCGGATGGCGCCATGCTTTGTTGTGGACCGCCGCGAACGCCACAACCCAACACAGAGGACCTTCTAGAAGGGCGGTGATGGCTTCCATGGCCGCCGTGCCCGCCTATCGTGGGGGGTGGGGAACAAGAAGAGTGGAGGGAAAAGCGGCAAGGAAGAATGGATATCATAAATTCAGACTGCTCCTTTTCACCACGGACAAGCCCTAGCCACGCGCAGATCCCCTCGCCTCCTGCTCGCTGCCCCTCTTCCGCGCCCTCGCCCTCCCTCGCCCCCTGCTCGCTGCCCCTCCTCCGTGCCCCCGCCCTTCCTTGTCACGGACCTCCATTGGCGAGCCGTAATGGCTTGCTTACTTTTCATT
>NW_005803723.1:5090-5470 GCF_000240725.1 Microchloropsis gaditana
GTGGACATAAGGAGCTGAGTACCCAAGACGACCTTAAATTGCAGGCATTTCCAACAAATCCATTGATGTTCTTCGTTTCCCTCCCTCCCTTCTTTCTCCGTCCCTCCCTTCCTCCCTCCCTCCCTCTTGCTTCCGCTGCCTCCCCTGTACCCTACGTGGATCAAACCCGAGAGCACGAGCCAGAAGACGGTCGGAGTGAAAAGCCGGCGCTGGAGGCTTTTACTCTCCTTGGTCGTCTGTGGGGGCGAGAGGAAATTTGAAGGAGAACCGCAGGAGGGGACAAAGGAGGGAGGGGGGGGCAGGCTGAGGTTGGGACGGGGGAAAAGGGCGAAACGCGCCTGCCGGCTGGAACCGACCGTCAAATAGCAACGAGCAGAGGG
>NW_005803723.1:5480-7436 GCF_000240725.1 Microchloropsis gaditana
CGGTGGCGGTGTTGAACGCAGCGGCGGCATATTGCTGGAGGCTCTATCCCAGGAGGGAAGAAAGGGGCAGTGAAAGTGAGTGCTAACCCAGAATATCAGCTACAATTTGCAGTTAAGTTGACATGGACATCATTTACCTCCAGATTGTACCGCTGGCGCATGTTTGAATTGTTTCGAGGACTTGGAAAATTACTTTTCAAATGTTGGATCGATCACCACACGGAAAGATAAGATTAAAGCTGCGACCGACTGCGAACGCCAAGATGGAGTGGCGCGTGTCACGATGTGGAGACTGGTCAGAGAAATGAAAGACAAGGGCGTAGGAGGCAAAAGGAGTGACAAACTAGCAGTGCCCTAGAAGCCATTCCTTTAATCAAGTTATGTGGAGCTGAAATATTGAAAGATTGGTACGAGCGCTTAGTCTCAGATGCCTGAATGGTATGAGAGGGATAATACTTCCCAAACAGGGGCCGTACACCATCTTCGGGAAGGGGTGGGAATGTCCAGGCTCTGACAGCGCGCAACTGTGCGTTCCACAGCATGCACGTGCATTGCTCACTTTGTGCACTGTGCTGCAGTGGAGATTCTACCCCCAAGGAAACATTTTCCCAAGGCATGCAATCAACCCAATGGACATATTGCCTCCACGGAGCCAGTTGCGCATCAGACAGCAAACATGCTTATCAAGTGCCTAAGGCACAAAACCAAACACGCAAGAAAGTTTCATCCCTCCCTTGGGGGGCCGGTACGTGCTCACCAGCACGACATAAACTCGCCTGCCAAAAGTCATGGGATCAAAGTGGCGGGAAGGGCGCGAGTCAAAAACAAGCGATCAACGCCGAGCCGACCCCCCCCAAACTGAAGAATGAAAGCCGTCCATTTTACGACGAAGAGAGGAAACACTTGTTTACAATAATATTGGTCGTAGAACGAAGGTTAGGATTAAATTTGTTGTGTTTATCAGGTGGAGTAAGGAGATAGACCTCGAGCCCAGCAACACATATGAATGCATACTTCGTTGAAGTAGCAATGGACCACGGAGGCTTGCGTGCAAACGAACAATGTCAACAAATTCGACAATCGATGGCGAAAGTAAGAAAATTTACCAAGAACAAAAATCCGAGCTCCACGTAAGCGCTTTTGATGGAATTCTATGCGACGTCATCTGCATGTGGCATCCAGCACATTTTATGCGGGGTAGCGCAAGGACGGATCCGGCTTGATTAAATAAATGGTGTGTAATTCCATTTCCGTGACACGTCTAGGGAGAACGTCTTCGTACGGCATCTTTCGATCAAAAAACCATTATACGAACGCTTCCCCTCACATGCATCTTCAGCGTGGGCCTGTCTTTTCTTCTTTCGCTCCTTTTTTTTTCTTCTTTTTCCCCTTGCTGTCTTTCTGCCGCCAAGCGCGCTCGCCCGGGTGACATCGTTCTTCTATGTTGACGCCCACCATTACTCTCTCTCTAGTAGGGTTTCTCATACGTAGACACCCGCGTCCTTACATTCCAATAGTACATCCGTCCTTGCTCCGAAAATGCCGTCCTCCACTCCCCCCTCTTGTCTTCCTCCCCTTCCTCCTCCTCCCTCTCCTCCCGACCGTCCCCCATCTCTCCCTCCTCCTCCTCAACTGCCTTCCCGTCCGGTGTCACAAAGCGGGGATGCATCCTCCGCCCCGCCCTCCCTCCCTCCCTTCCTCGGCCCCAGGCTGGAAGCGGCCCCCATTTAAAGCGAGATTCGAAGATCGCCTCCTTGGGGAGCGTTTTCAGAGAGTCGAACTCCCGGAGCACGTATCTGGGAGCACGAGAAGGAGGGAAAGAAAGGGAAGAGGGAGGGAGGAAGGGAGGAATGAGGACGGGGACCCTGGCATGGTGGTGGGTGCATGGACGGAGGGATGGAGGGAGACGGCCCGGGACAAGGGAGGGAGGGAGGGCAGAGAGAGGGGGGGCAGGCA
>NW_005803723.1:7446-11225 GCF_000240725.1 Microchloropsis gaditana
CCTCTGTGTTTCCTCCTTGTTCAGGGCTCCTGTTCCCTCCTTGTGTCTTTTTCGGTCCTATTCCGCGCAGTGGCTTCTCCCTCCCCTTGCCACTCTCTTCTCCACTTTCCCGCCCTCCTCCCCTCCCTCCCTCGCACCCTGCCTCCTTCCTCGCTATCGGGTGTTTTCGTCCTCTACCACCAACTTGACGTCCTCTGTGTGCAGTTGCACTCATGAGCCTTCCTTGTCACCCCGACCGCCCCTCTTCCTGTCTCTTTCCCCTTCTTTCCCCCATCGTCCAGGATGACGAGCGGAGGAGGAAAGACGTCCAAACCTTCTTCGCTTTGAGGGTACGCGATCCTCGCGCAATACTTATCTCCGCCCTCCCTTCCTCTCTTCCTCTTTCTCTCTTTCCCTTACCTTTCTTATGTGTCTCTCCTACTTTTCCTGTACCTGCATGTCCTCCTTCCCCCTCTTCCCCTCCTACAATAGCACTTTTTCCCCTCTCGTTCAGACCACAATGCTTTAAACCTACCTCCTACCCTCCCTCCCTCCCTCCCTCCCTCTCTCTCTCCAGGCGGATGCCCTCGCCTCCCTTCCCGCCTGGGCCGGGCGAGATCGGCCTCCGGTTGATTTGGAGAAGCTTTGGCCGCATTATCGTGGGATCGTGGCGAAATACCTGCCAGAGAAATTGGTATGGTAGTTTTTCCCATTTTCCCTCCCTCTTTCCTCCCCTTCCTCCCCCCTTCATAACTATGATTCCTGCTGCTAAAGGACCTGAGCTGACGGAGATGGAAGATCTTCTGCATCTTTTTCCGTGTCACACGTCTTATTTCGTGTGGAGTGACAGGGTGGTGAGGTCGTGACTTGGAATACATAGCGGGGGCGGATGTGTTGATGAAAGAAGAAGGAAAAGCGAGAACCAGATGAGGAGTGAAAGAGATCGCGCGGGCAACTTTTTACGAGAGACAGAGAAGGCGAGGCGTCGACAGGGACCAAAAAGGAATGAGCACCGTGGTGTGGTTTGGAAAAAAAGAAAATCGATTTTTTAAAGAATGAAGAGGAGGGGATATTTCAAGGAAGGAGGGCAAAGGACCTAGATGAACGGAAAATCATGCGATCCACCTCGTTTACAATCATACGTCATGCGGTCTGTCTGAATCTGATTGAACCAGAGCTGAATAAGAAGATATAGGTGTGTTTCTACGGCATGCGACAATAGCGTCAGATGAGAACTGATCTCGCAGAAGAGGCGAGGAATGCAATGTACATAGAAAGGATAGCTTAAGAGTTTAAAGAGGGGTCGCAAATATGGAAGAATGATTGCAGTGTTTCAAAAAAGGAAACACAGGCGATATATGTGGAGGGAGAAAATTTCAGAGCAGGGATGACGAGGAAGGCCTGTCACTTGTAAGGCAATGTACGCATATTTAAAACCTTAAACAAATTAATAAATATCTACACCTGAGTTAAAGCTGTAGGCTGTTAACAAGCATGTGAATTAAATTTGCAGTTGGTCCACGTGTAAATTTGTCAGACCTCTGTTGTGGTATCGGACTTTTCACTGCGCCCGTCAGGATGGTGTGCGTATATCCCGACGGAATCTTCTACTCAAATGGGGCCCCAGAAAGGGATGACGAGGTGATCATGGTACATGCCCATCAGTCTAGTACGAGCTCTATTAGGCATATGTAAGGGAGAACCACCGACAAGAACGGGGGACATAGCAATTGTATCACTGGTCCAAGTCGTTCTGACGCTACAAAACCTTAACCTTAAACCTGAACCCTGACCTTCGACAGAAAAGCCCGACACCACCCTCCACATACCCAATGGCCTTAGTCAGCAATGGTGGCCCTTTGGTAGTCGACGAGACACGAACACTTGGTGCCTGTAATGTCCTGATAGACTCAATAGTCGTGGATCTGTGTTGTCGTTTTGCGAGCGAGAGGACTTGAAGCAATGGTGTGTGCAACAATCAGCTTCAAAAAATTCCGATCCCCATGCCAGAGACCGAACATGCGTCGTCGGCCTCAGGCGCAGAGTCGCAGTGTCGCCCCCCCCAAAGGTGAAATGAGGCGCTCTTCGACAGAGAAAGAGCACACCATCATAAATCACTCTTTGATGACCAGGTGGTATATTGTGAAAAAGACGACCTATCATGCAAAAAAAAAGTGCGGCCCGCATACTTCCTCATGCTGTCCGTCTCGTATAGTCTGCCCACCGGGGTTTTTTTGGCGTGTGATGTAGGAAGGACGACACAGTGGCTTGCTTACTTTTCATTAAATTGACCTTATGACTAGAATTTAATATGGATAAACGTATCTATGTGGGAATTAGCTGTGTATAGATGAGTTACATGTCTCAATCAAGGCCTTTGGGACCTTGCCTCGAAGCGCCTCCGTCCTGACACGAAGCGTCCACCACTCCCATACAACTCGGGCTATCCTAGCCTGCACTAAAGGTAGTTTCACGTGCTAAAGGGTTGAATATATTTAAAAAAAGGAATGGCATACCTGCTTCTTTTGCCGGACCCGTTTTGTCCTTTCTCACCTTCACCCTTCCTCCCCCTCTTTCCTCTTACTCGCGTCCCGGACGCCCAGACCCAAGACACTCTGAAGACGGCATGGGATGGTGTCCAATCCATAGATGTGTTTTCCGGAGGGATCTACCCGCCCTTTGTCAAATCCTTTCGGAAACACCTCGCGTTCCACCCTCCGCAGCCACCTCCTCGCTCTCCTTCCCCTCGTCGTATGTCCTTCCCTCCCCCACCACCCTCCGGCTTCCTACCTCCTTCATCGACGAGCCCAGCGCCTTCAATTGCACTGCCTTGATGCTGGCCGTGGGCGAGGGGCTGGGTGCGATGGCGATGATCCTGGTGGCCCACGGCGCGGACGTCAACCTCCGCGACGACAACGGACTAAGTGCCCTCTATCTCGGGTGCATGCGAGGTGATGATAGCTTTCACCCTTTCCCATCTGCCTATGCCTAAGAACTTCTTCTAGATCGTGACCTTCATGAGCTTAGCCATCTTCTTTATTCCCCTCTTAGGTCATGCCTCGATCGTTTCCTTCCTTCTCTACAAGGGTGCCGACCCCACGGTCACGTCGCAGAGGGACAACACTTCCTGCTTGCACATCGCGGTCCTCCACCACTACGCCCACTGCGTCCATGCCCTCCTTCACGGCCTTCCACCCGACCTCCGTCAAGCCCTCCTTCAGCACAGGGACGCATTTGATCACACCGCGTTAGACTACGCCGTTGGTGGGTGCATCCATCAGAATTTTTAAAAATTGTATGCTTATGTCTTACGTAACGTCGTTCTTCTTCGGCCTGAGTTTGCTGCTTCTTGCATCTCTCCGTGCTTCACACTTTGTGTTCCCCTCACCCTCCTTCCTCGCTTCTTCCTCCTCGCCCGTTCTGGACTCCCCCCCTCCTCTTCTTTTATCCTATTATCCTATTCGCCCCTTTCGTTGTCCCTCTGCCCTGCGCATGGATTCGATCGTTACTAAGCTCACGCACAAAATATCTTTTCCGGCCCATCCTCCCCCCTTCCCTCCTGCCTTTCTCTTCTCCCTCTCGCTTCCTCTTGCAGAAGCCTCCTTCGTTTCCTCCTTTGCGTCCGCTCATCACGCTTCTTACTCTTCATGTACTTTGCTTTATCTCCCTCTTGCTTCCTTCCTTCCTTCCCTCCCTCCCTTCCTTCCTTCCTTCCTCCCGCCCGCCCGTCCTCCCCCGCTTTTTTGCAGCCAGAAAGACTACCCGGATTGGATGCAGCTCCTTGGCTTTCTCAATGGTCT
>NW_005803723.1:12489-15707 GCF_000240725.1 Microchloropsis gaditana
CCTGTCTCTTCATTTCTGTATTCATTCCAGGAACGTCTTTCTTCCTTCCTTCCTTTTCTCTCTCCCTCCCTCCCTTCATCCCTCCCTCCTTACCTCCCCCGGGACGAAATCCCCTCGGTCCACACGCCGCAAGGCTTCCAGGATGCGAGCTGAGCGAACGATCCCATATCCTGAGGCCATCAAAAGGCAGAGAACGCAGGAAAGTGGTGAGGAAAGCGACCCTAAAAGAGCCTCAGCGGCAAGACGCTTCCAGGCTCTCCGTTGTCCATGCGCTTCGACGTCACTCTGTCCCTTCTTTTTTGCTGCCCTCCCCCCCCCACCCCCCTTACCCTGCAGATTTGCCACAAGCTCCTGATTGTTAGAACCCGAAGACCTGTACGCCATTTGTTAGGCCCTTCCGGATCAATCGGGTCGGCCCAGGTTCCTGTTAGACTACGGATGTCAGGGTGGAGGAGAGGTGGAGGAGTTGGTAAATTGAGGACGACGGGGGAAGGAGGGATATGAACGAGAGGGTGAGAGGGTGGAGGAGGGCTGAAGGGGAGGAAAAACGGAGCACGCACCCCCAGAAGGGCAATGCCAAAGGCAGATATCCTGTAGTGTTGCCTCCTCGCTGGACTTAATGCTAGGGAACGGACGTTTGAAACCGGTTTGGAGTAACAAAATGGTCAGCAACGCATGCATTGCAACGAAAGAAAAATTAAGCTATCGCGGCATCCAGTGTACGAGGTATGGGCATGAAATTCACGCGCAGAAGTGGGAGTAGAGGCAAGTACAAGCAAGGGGAGACTTAAAAAAGACACCAATTAGACGGGAGGCAATTATCCAGGTAAATATGTGAGCACCCACAGGGTTCAGAATGCATACAAATTCGCGTGGTGTTGCAGATTTGGTCTCAAAATAGCCGGTGTGAGCATGAGCTCATGTTGGGATCAAGGCGCCCGGCTTCAACAAGAGCCGAGATGAGGGGAGGTAATATGGCGCTTCTGGCTTAGTCCATACAGGCACCTATAAAGCCACAACAACATTGATCTTTCGCTGTTCATCAAGCATGGCCTGAATCAATCTTATCCCGCGGCTGGAATAGGCTGGGCCGGAGGGACTGACACAAATGAGAGATGATCGAGAGGACTCTTGATCGGATCAAGCTACACAAGGAGGGCAGCACCGTCGGAAAACAATGTCTTTCCCGAGGTCAAGATACCCTTCCATACATCGTACTGACCACGCTCATAGACAAACGTGGCACATACATCCAACATGCAGACGGGCGCGGCACCAAGAAAAAAGGTGTTCAAGAGCGGGAAAGCGGGGAAAAAACCCAAGATCAACAAGGGGCAGGCGGCCTTCTGTTGCTAACGTGCGTGCGAATAAAGCGAAGGTCAAGCAGTCGCCTCGCCTTATGTTCATTTTGGGCGTCAACGGACCACGCCGTGGATCCAAAAGCTTTTCGCTGTGGAAATATGTCACCTTCGAGATGCCACGATTGGCGGCTGGGCGGACGACTGCCTTTGGGGAAAGAGGGTGGTGAGGCGAGGAAGCGTCGAGGAGAGGTCTGAGTATCGTGTGAAGACGATACCCTTCTCGGGCCCCTGAAACCCAAAATATGGTCTTTGCAACCTGCTTGACTGGTTTCGTCCCATGCAAATTATAAGTTGCTGCTCTCTTGAGTCCTTTTTGTACACTGGACCGCGTGAGGGCTTTGATTCTTAATAGGATATTTTTGGGAGGACAGTATTATAGATGTAGGCAGGCTTTCCCTAGCGGTGTTTCTCAGATGCCAGCAGTGCCGACGGCGAAGCACGAGGAGAACCATTACCTATCGGTCAATACACTTGTCAGGAGCATTGAGGCACGCAAATACGGCGCACTTGATTTTGCGCTATTCGTCTTGAACAACTTGGTATTTTCCAGTAGCTGAACTTTCATGAGAAGCTGAGCTTTGAGTAGGATTTACGGTACAGAAGAGGGAAATTTGCATGACAAAAATATTCTACTTCCAGGAAGAAGACGCCCGTATTACTGCAAGTTTGAAGAATGCACTTATCACTCGTAAAGTCGGTTATAGGGAAAATTGTATTTGCCCAACCAATCTCAGGCCTTTTTTAAATGTACCTTGTAGCCCCTTGCAGACTGCGTTAGCTCGCGCGCTGATAATGGGTAGGCAAGCGCAGAAAAGGAAAGCTAAAGAAATTGCATTTACTTTTAATTCTGTGTATTGTTACTTTTACCGTTGCCTTCGTCATGGGAAGCTGATGATTCGTAAGGTCAATTTTTTCATCATGAATGTAAATTATATCATTGTGCTCTTCTATCCCTTAGGTGGAGGAGCATAGGTGAATAGGTATTTAGCACTCTCCTCTACATTTCAAGGCCGCTCTGAGATTTTCTAAACATGTACACCTATGTTAACCATTGAATAGCAAGCCGTACACGTTGTTTCTCGCGTGTTTGCTGTTTTTGCTCGTGCTGCCTATGTTCTCATCGACGAAGGAATACTTCAATACGAGAACAACGCTACAACTTCTCAGCTGCCCTCCCCTCTCGCAGCAGTACCTGAGGACAATGCACAAAACGTGCTATCATATCCTCCGACAAGTTTTGAACTGTTCCATATCCCTAACAAGACTCTGGGCTGTAAAGAAATGTCTTCAATGAGCAATTTAACGTAAGCTCTGTAAATTTTCCGGCTTGGAATTGATGCCGCAACCGACATCGTGCCTATATGGACCAATTGTCCTGCATAGTGTCCCCACCAAATACCGACACGGACGTAGATAAATCAGTTAAAGCGTTCCTCATCATATTGGATGCATCTATCCGGAACGGGGTTCAAGGCTGTCGTGCTCGGGCGTGTGTTTTGTAATTTTAGTCTCCTTCACATGTTCCCGTCAGGGAGATCAACTGTTGGAAGCATTTTATCCTCAGTTCCTTCTTCCTTCCCACGCACGACACATAGGAGCATCTTTCTGCCTGGTTCATCTGCCCGCAGCGTATCGCATTACCCCTTATTGCGATTCATGGCGGCAGAGGCCAGGGGAGAAGACCCAGCCGCCAGCCTTCAAGGACTCTCACAGGCGCCGTTTTCCTCCTCTGGTCACGAGGAGGGTAGTCACTGCCACACCGACGTTGTTAGCAGCACCAACACGGGCACCACTCTCATCTCCGCGTCGTCTCACGCTCTCGCGCCTGGCATTGTCTTCCAAGGAGAAGACCCAACA
>NW_005803723.1:15935-16789 GCF_000240725.1 Microchloropsis gaditana
TGCATGCGTTCACCGGGAATACAGGACGCACCGGTCGGAGCGAACAGAATCCCACACGCAATCCCACTCTCGGGTCGCACGAACGGAACTAATCCCCCCTCTCCCTGAAATGATAAGTTCTCACTATGCCATACGCCCCTTTCAAAGAGTCGAGGCCCTCTACGTATGATGCACTACACTGAAGCGTGAAGGTAGTGAGTGCGGTATGCATGAAATCACGAGGGCATTGTGTACCGATCTTATAAAAGCAAGATGGGACGGAGAGTTAAGTGGAGCAGGCGATCTTATACGGTTGGTGGCACAGTAACGGAACTACCCTCCACATCAAGAAGCTCTCTGCTGCGCCAGCATGATAAAGTTTAGAAGATGGAAGTCTTGTTTTTAAACGTTACGTCCATACTACGAAACGCCACATGACCAGCCAGAACCTTTTATGTCGCTTATACCTATGACGTTGCATTCTCACTGTGACAAACACGACTTGTGATGACCCGAAACTATTGTACATGTTAAATTGTATATCACATTGACAAGACGTCCTCATTATGACAATAACCACTTTCGGATGAGCTATTTTCTGAAGTGTAGAAGTGGCGCATGTAGAACTGGGAGAGCCGGAGGTCTCAGGAAGAACCTAGCTTCGGGGGACGGGGGTACTGGGAAAACGAGAAGGAGTGTGCCGTCTGTCGTCCTACCCTTCTTCCTCTCCTTGAAGTGACGGTAAACGGGAGAGCTGGAGAGAGGGAAAGAAGGGAGAAAGGGAGGAAGGAAGAGTAAGGGAAAAAACCGGACATGCGGGAAGGATTGAGAGGGCTACAGGCGGGGCCATACATCATGGATAGGAAGGAAGGAAA
>NW_005803723.1:18108-18387 GCF_000240725.1 Microchloropsis gaditana
AGGAGGGCGTGGGGGAGGATGCGAAGGAGGAAGGGGAGGAATAAGGGAGGGAGGTGGCTGTCTGAGCTGACGATGAGAAGAGAAGGCTTCGGAGGCTGTCGAAGCGGCGAAGGAGGGTGGCGGAGGAGGAGGAAGAGGAGCAAGAGGAAGGGGAGGAAGAAAGCGCATGTTTCCGCTTGAGGAAGCTAAGGGCGAGGAAGGAGGAGGGAGGGTTGGAAGGAAGGAAGTGCTTGACGTGAAGAGAGTTAGGGAAGGAAGAATTCTAGAATCTCGTCTCGC
>NW_005803723.1:18397-18556 GCF_000240725.1 Microchloropsis gaditana
AGGAGGAGGAGGAAGAGGAGCAAGAGGAAGGGGAGGAAGAAAGCGCATGTTTTCGCTTGAGGAAGCTAAGGGCGAGGAAGGAGGAGGGAGGGTTGGAAGGAAAGAAGTGCTTGACGTGAAGAGAGTTAGGGAAGGAAGAATTCTAGAATCTCGTCTCGC
>NW_005803723.1:18566-19207 GCF_000240725.1 Microchloropsis gaditana
CCGTCTCGAACCACAGCCGATCCATGAAGGAGAGGATTTCCTAGGGGGAGGGATGCGAGGGTGAAGATGCATGTCAACCACGAGGGAAAGGGAAGGAAAGGGAGCGATAGGAGGGTTCGCGCCGAGCAACCCCTTTCCCCCGACCTCAACCATATCGAGGTATCCGCAGACCGCCCTGGCACTGCTCCTTGCGAGCTCTGACACAATCGATCATTTTCATCATCAGACCATAGTCGTAAACTTGACAAGGTAGGTGCAGATTTGGGATAGTGTCGTCTGAATTGCTCTCCCTTCCATTATACTTCCCTCCTGCCTTCACCCTTGCTCGTCGCTATCTTCCTGGGCCTTTGCCCCTCCCCTTCCCTCCCTCCCTCGCTTCCTCCCACTCGTCCCTCCTTCGACTCCCTCCCAGCTCACCATCCACACAGCCGCTGGAACTCGTCGCCCTCCCTCTCTCCCTCCCTCCCTCCCCACGCCCATGAGAAGGAGGGTGTGGGTGGCCCGCTGGAAGGAGAGAGGGAAGGCAGCATGGAGGGTTGGGGACCATACAGGCGGGGGAAGATAGACGACGGCACCTTGAATGGGGTGGGAGGGAGAGAAGAGGGAGGGAGGGAGGGAGGGAGGGAGTGAGAGAGGGAGGC
>NW_005803723.1:19217-19290 GCF_000240725.1 Microchloropsis gaditana
CCGTAAACTCGACGAGTTAGGTGCAGATTTGGGATAGTGTCGTCTGAATTGCTCTCCCTTCCATTATACTTCC
>NW_005803723.1:19300-19605 GCF_000240725.1 Microchloropsis gaditana
TATACTTTCCCTCCCTCTCTCCCTGCCCCCTGCGCTCCGCCCTGCCCTCCTCCCCACCCTCTGTCCCGCCTTCCCACTCGCGCGTGATCTTCACCAACTCGTCGCCCTGACAGAGGAAAGAAGGAAGAGAGAGGGAGAGAAAGAGAGGGAGGGAGAGGGAGGGAAGGAGGAGATTGAAGACCCTTCGACGCACATGTAAATTTCGAGTCCCTGGGCGGAAATCGACTCCAAAGGAGGGAGGAAGGACGGGAGGGAGTGACGACTATGTAGCGGAACTCACTTGTTGGACCAATGGATGAGGGAGA
>NW_005803723.1:19820-20112 GCF_000240725.1 Microchloropsis gaditana
CTCTCCTCTCTCTCCCCTGCCCACCAATCCTCCCCCTCTCCCTCCCTTCCTTTCTCTCTCCCTCCCTCCCTCCCTACCGCATGCTCCGAGCCTTGTCAAGGTCGAAGACGTTCCCATGGAAGAAGGTGGCTGCTGTCACGCGTCGACTGGAGGGAGAGGGAGGGAGGGAGGAAGGAAGGAAGGAGGGATGGAGCATAGGTGAGATGGATGTCAGTCGACCTAGCTTCTCCTGCATCCCATCCCTCGCTCCTCCGCATCCCTGCTTTATAATCGACCTCCTTCCCTCCGGCCT
>NW_005803723.1:22102-24054 GCF_000240725.1 Microchloropsis gaditana
GAACCAGTTCACAAGACCAGGAAAGGAGACCTGGCACTGCGTCGAACATTCCTCAGGGGTCGTAGTATCAGGAAAGAAGCCCAGGTAGTTTGCTATTCCACGTGGTCATGCAGGTCAGAGAATAGAAAATGAGCATGTGAGATGTTGTTGAGTCCATGCTTGCTCTGTCTCCTCTTAGGCGAGCTACACACCTCCAGTATCCTTGCAAGCAGTGTTTTGTAAAGCGCACTCACGGCAAAATGGTAAGGGGGAAGTGGGACCTGTTATATCAGGATGAGTTGAGGGTTACGTAAAACATTCTTCAGTCCGATTCCTGTACGCGCTTAAAGCACAAAGGATGACAAATATGCTAGACATGCCACGTACTCGGGGTGGGCATAGTTGTTGGAGATGCTGTCGGAGTCGAGGTCGGTGCCGCTGTCGGGCTGCCAGTAGGACTCATGGTTGGGGAGGCAGTGGGATTCGGGGAGGGCGTTGGTCCCGACGACGTGGGAACTGGAGTGGGTGTGACTGGAGAAAGGCGGAAAGGTCTAGATCAGATGACGAGAACGACGTCAATCACACCCCAAAAAATATGGAGTGCGGATTGAAGACTCAACATTGTCAAGGAAGGATATCGAGCCCAGCGGACAAGGTCCCTCGTCACATGGATGAGATTATCCTCCTCGTCAGGCCTCAGAGAGCTGAGCTTGACGACTATGTAGCGGAACTCACTTGTTGGGCCAATGGACGAGGGAGTAGCGGTAGGACTATCGGTCGGTTCTCGGGTAGGAGCTGGGGTAGGGCTGGTATGGGTGGAATGGATGCGAATGATTGTGCACGTGCGTAAGTCACTTGAAAATGTCATCTGTCGAGGACGATTTCATCAATTACCTTGTTGTCTGAGGCGACGCAGAGCACGCCGATCCACCTAGATCTAGTGCTGATAGTCGGCCTGTAGTCGAGTAATCAGGAATCGATGTTGCTACGCCAGTCTCCAGGTCGATGGTGTACCAATTGTCCACGGTAACATCCGCCGAATCGAATGCCTGACCGTACAAGATTTCTTCCTCGCAGTCAAATGCAAGCTGGAGGGAGGGATTGCCTGTCTTGATCTCTGTGTAGGGAAGCGTGGGCTGCTCGAATGCGTCGTCGAGGTCAATCTTAGCAAATTGCCCAAAGACTGTTGCCAAATATAACATGTCGGTGCTGGTCTTGATGGCAATGTCGCCAAAGCGCATGAAGTCTGGACTGAAATCAGGCCCTGTGATAGTTCGTTGAATGTCTGTTCCAACTCCAATAGGGTTGTCGGATACATCATAAGTGATGGGGAGAAAGTTGACCGTACTCCCTCCTTCAGTGACCCAAACGAAATATGAAGTGCCAGAGCTGGGATCGCGGTAGAATTCCGCGTTAGCCGGAAAGTTTTGATTGTTCCACGATTGCGCTTGGCTTGCGATACGAGCAATGGCTCCGGTGACCTGATCCCAATAGTACAAGCCCGCAGGATTGGAAGCATCGCCTCTATAGAGCCAAAACATTTGGTTCCTGGCCTCGTCAAAGCCAAATGCATTGCTGCCTCCATCTCTCGTCAGACCTGTCTCTTCAACAACCCTTGTGGCTTTATTAACCGGATCGTATTCAATAATCTCATTGAATCTATCGATTCCGTACATAAACGCAGGTGCGGCACTTGTAATGCTCAGGGCCAGCATGCCGACTAGAAAGAAAAGCGGCTTCATCCTCATCTTTGTGCACAGCATGACTATGCTCAGCTCGAAGTATGATTAAGGACACTAAAAAGTGAAGATGATCAGTGAGGAATGAGTAGAAGTACAAGGGCATCGAGTACAGCTCCTACACGCTTTGTGGTATGGGCCCAATCTAGGGTCGTCCCTCAGAGCAGAATCTTCAGCACCACGTTGTGCTGTGACAAGACGCAGTGCACAGCAGATAAGCGTCCAGGGGAGCTC
>NW_005803723.1:25263-27578 GCF_000240725.1 Microchloropsis gaditana
GGCCAGCCCTGTTCCTCCCGCGGACCCGACAAAGAACGGAAATTCAAAAGGTGCGTTGTCCAGACCGTAAATGAGCGGTGGGGGAGTGCCCCATGGCAGGGGATGGGGAGGAGGAGGGAGGATGCCTCTTGTACGCTCACTATTATTTTGCTACCTTTTGCATTTTTGTGGTCTGCAGATGCGGTGCTGTCGAGCTTGGAGCAGGCGTCCGCTCCCGTGGCTTCATCTCCGGCGACTGTCCCCTCCCGGTCCACAAATTGTCAGTAGGGAGGGCGGGAGGGAGGGAGAGAGGGAGCGAAGGGGGAAAGAGCGGGGGAGGGCAGCGAGGTGGATTATTAGGTGACGTCTTTTGATACTGAGAAAAGGATACTGCGTTGTGAGGGTAATGTGATGGTGCGGTAGAGAGGGTGAGGGGGAAATCGAGGGAAACGTGAGCGGGTGCAGGTTATGTTTGGAGGAGACGATGGCGATGGCTCATGGATGGGTGGACAGTGAGGGTATGATATGACAAGGCTGGTCGTCGTCGATCATGAGGAGGAGGATGAATAGTGGTCGTGAGTGGGACGCGGAGGGTCATTTGCTAAGCCTCTTGTATTTATGGCATCGAGTCCTACTCTAAAAGCGATGAATGTACCAATCCACTCACATCGATTTCCATTCCCCTACCGCAGTACGAGGAGGGCAGTAGCAAAGTATCCGATGCTGTAGCCCTCTGGCATGAGATAGGTAACCCTCGCGGGGCGCGGCTGTATGGGTGCAATCCGCGCGACCCGGGTGGGTTGGATGGGCCATTGATTTGAGCCAGCATGGGGGCATGGGGTGAAAAGTGAGGCGTTGTTTGATTTTACCAGCCCGCGGTGTACAGAGTGTTGATGCCTCACAGGACGTTCTTCAGGATGAGGAGAAAACAAGGTCGTTGTGGGTCTGAGGGTTAGGTTCACATGTCTGAATTATGAACAAAACTATCTACGACTATAGCACATCCGTGTGAGACTGCATGTTTTGTTGTTTGGAGTTCACGGGCAAGTCATGATGCCGAACTTCTATCCCTTATGTGAATCGAAGCTACGAATGGGAGGGAAGGAGGAGCAGATAAGGGAATAGGAAAGAGTGCGTGGGGTCGATGCATTTATTTGTTGAACGCGCGGCCACCTCAGCACGCAATATTGAAAGAACGACGTAAATTGATTGCAGACTTTTCGCTTCAGTTGCTTCTTCGAAGCGGTGGCCGTGGGATGTATTCTACAGGTCGTACGTCTCTTATTTCTAAACCAGCACAGAGATGTGTGCTTTCTTTTTGGATATACCCCCCTGACTTTTTGAATAATCATTTGAAGAATTTTTCGGGTCCTGTCTATCATTGACTTGGAGGGTCCTATTTGTCGTGTCGCCTATAAAATTGTACTGTGGTATCTATCCTTCACGTCTTTCACAGTCTTGCCCTACAACTCCATAATCAGACTCGGAGAGCCCCAAAGGAATAGATTGCAGGGGGGGAGGTTATCGTATCTTCAACTACCCCCCCCCGACACTATCTTCTGATTTTCTATTTTTTGCGCATGCAATCACGAAAATAATCCTTGGAAACTATGTACAAGTATCTTTTTGTTTGAGATACTCATACTCAAGCTTTTTATTCCCCTTCGTGGAATGGAAATGTCGGGAAAACCCAGTAATTTTTGCTCCATCCCGGGGCTATATCCTAATCATCAGCTCTTCCTTCTAATATGCCCTTCCATGTGCCCCTTGCACCTATCATCACCCCGTTGTCAGAGCCTATATATTTTCAAACTTAAGCATGCGCGTCCTTTTTCCTCTCGCCATTCTTGCTGCGTCGGCGTCGTCTTTCACCTCAGCCGTCCCTCGCGCCCCGCTTCACTTCATGACTGAGGAAGCATCATCATCATCATCATCCGTGGCTATTCCCCCTTTTGAAACCCATTTCCTCTCTACTGAAGTCGATATTCAAAGTAAATCTGCGGAAATAGCGCCTCAAGTGCCACAAGTTGACCCAATGCTGTCGTCCAAGGACCATAAATTGCGTGGCTCGTCGTCTGAAAATGGTATGGGCGTGGATAGTACGACACTCAGGGAGCTTGATTCCACTGTCAGACCCTTTTTCTTGCCCAAATTTATCCTCACCCGCTTGTAAAGCTCTTTAAAATTCCCAATCTCCCCATTCGATCCTTTCTTTCGTCCTCCCTCCTTCTCTACCCCCCCCTTCCTCCCTCCCTTCCTCCCTCTCTTCCTCCCTTCCTCCCTCTCTTCCTCCCTTTTCTCTACCCGGGACATCATCTTTCTCTGCTCCTTCTCTA
>NW_005803723.1:27588-30513 GCF_000240725.1 Microchloropsis gaditana
CCAGTGACCCAAACGAAATATGAATTGCCAGTGCTGGGATCGGGGTAGAAATCAGCATTTAGCGGAAATCTTTGATTGGTCCAGGATTGTTCTTGGCTTGCGATACGGTCAATGGCTCCGGTGACCTGATCCCAATAGTACAAGCCGGCAAGATTGGGACCACCGGTCTTATCGCCTTTATAGAACCAAAACATTTGGTTCCTGGCCTCGTCAAAGCCAAATGCATTGCTTCCTGAGCGCTTGTTCAAATCTGTCTCCTTGACAACCCTTGTGACTTTGTTAACCGGATCGTATTCAATAATCTCATTGAAACTATCGATTCCGTACATAAACGCAGGTGCGGCACTCGTAATGCTCACGGCCAGCATGCCAACTAGAAAGAAAAGCGGCTTCGTCCTCACCTTTGTGCACAGCATGACTATGCTCAGTTCCACGTATGCTTAAGGACACTGAAAAAGGAAGATGGCCGGTGAGGAATGAGTAGAAGTACAAGGGCATCGAGTACCGCTCCTACACGCTTTGTGGTATGGGCCCAATCTAGGGTCGTCAGGCTGCACCCCTCAGAGCAGAATCTTCAGCGCCACGTTGTGCTGTGACAAGACGCAGTGCACAGCAGATAAGCGTCCAGGGGAGCTCCTATCGTTTAAAGTCTTTGCAATGCATTCCATCGAAAAGAGATGAGAGGCATGGATTCACCGGGAATACAGAACGCACCGGTCGGAGCGAACAGAATCCCACACGCAATCCCACTCTCTGGTCGCACGAACGGAACTAATCCCCCCTTTTCCTGAAATGATAAGTTCTCACTATGCCATACGCCCCTTTCAAAAGAGTCGAGGCCTTCTACGTATGATGCACTACACTGAAGTGTGAAGGTAGTGAGTGCGGTATGCATGAAATCACGAGGGCATTGTGTACCGATCTTGTACGGGTGGTAGTACAGTAACGGAACTACCAGGGAAGGAACACGCACCTTCGAAATGGTGCAAAGGTGCGAAGGTGCAGGTGTGAAAAGGTGCGGTGCTGCACCTTGATTGCAGGGTGCGCACCTTCCCTTTTTAAAATCACCATAAATTCATCATCTACCATATCTTATTTACTTCTATTTTTCCACAGAATGTCATTTCTAACCAAAACTTCTACTTTGTCCATGGCCGCAACAGTCTCAGCTGATTCAGAGGTTGGAGAGGCCTTTCGCGCGGAGGACGATTACCGCGCAAACAGGATTAACAAATATTTCTTAAAACCCACAGCTTAAGACAAGCGTGAGATCCATAGGTTGTGGAAGAAACCCCTCTAAAAAATGTCCTTAAGACGAAAAACAGCGCAACGACGTCTAATGCATGAAATGCGACTTCATGATTAGGAACGGCGGGATTTCCCACGTCAAGGACCATCATAGAAGGCACCACGGTCGATGCGATGAATCAACAACAGACACCGGTACTGGCACGGTGCAGCGTAAGATGACTGACACGATTCCTTACTCGGCCGAAACACAGGCGGTGCATACTGCCAAACTCGTGGGCTTCCTGATTTTTTTAAAATACTCTCACTTTCGCGCACCGGAAAAGGAAAAGAAGGACTTGTGGCGTTCTCTCCCTCCCCATTGTCCTTGCCATGCACCCTTTTTTTCCCCGTATTTGGTTCCTTTCTTGTACCCCGCTCCTCCAAGTTCTCCCTCCCTCCCTCCCGCGTTCCCTCCCTTCTACGTATGATGCACTACACTGAAGCGTGAAGGTAATGAGTGAGGTGAGATAACAGGGGCAATGTGTACCAATTTCAGCGGCCTTGCTCACCCACAAGCATCGGAATCACCGATGGGGACTGAGAGATCAGTGGCAACGGGTGGAGCAGCGAGTGTACAGCGCCCGAAGAGTCTGGTCGATAAATTCGCCATCCAAATTCTCACCTTATCGGAAATGGGGGACCGAAATTGATGTAGAGAGCCCTCACCTCAAAGAAGTTCTCTGCTTCTCCGGCATGGTAAAGTTTAGAAGATGAAAGTCTTGTTCCTAAACGTTCATACTACGAAACACCACATATGACCAGCCAGAACCTTTTATGTCTCTTATACCTATAACGTTGCGTTATCACTGTGACAAACACGACTTGTGATGACCCGAAACTATTGTACATGTTAAATTATATATCACATTGACAAGATGTCCTCATTATGACAATCACCACTTTCTGATGAGCTATTTTCTGAAGTGCAGAAGTGGGGCATGTAGACCTGGGAGAGCCGGAGGGCTTAGGAAGAATCTAGCTTCGGGGGGCGGGGGTACTGGGAAAGCGAGAAGGAGTGTGCCGTCTGTCGTCCTATCCTTCTTCCTCTCCTTGAAGTGACGGTAAACGGGAGAGCTGGAGAGAGGGAAAGAAGGGAGAAAGGGAGGAAGGAAGGAAGAAAGAGTAGAAATAAAAACTGGACATGCGCGAAGGATTGAGAGGGCTACAGGCGGGGCCATACATCATGGATAGGAAGGAAGGAAAAAGCAAAAGAGGAAGGAAAGGGACTCTACAGGCTTGGGTAGTTGATAGCTCTCAGGGTTAGAACTTAGAGAGAAACGTTCGTGGAATACGTCGAAAACAAGCAATACCTTAAGTGTACACACGACTAGAAATGTTGAGCTTATGCCACAAAAAGATTTTTTTCGATATCCCTCTCCCTTCTCCGTGTCTTGTATATGCAATACCTCCATATCTCCTTTTCCTTAAATTCAATGTCTGTTTGGCTCTATCCTCTTTCAAGGCATCCATACATACAACACCTCCTCCCCTTCATTTCCTCAGACCTTGTTACCTCTTTGACTCTATCCCCCTTCACGGCCTCTGCACATGCAATACCTCCTCCCCCTCTTTCCCTATAGTCTTTGCGCTCGGTCCCTTTGCGCTCACAAACTCGATTCCAAAGGGAAGGTCCAG
>NW_005803723.1:31862-33728 GCF_000240725.1 Microchloropsis gaditana
GAAACGCCTGTCAGGTATACATTTGAATTTAAACGCGAATAAACGGCCAGTAATACTGAGCAAGTTCCGGTCCGTTGAGACCACCGAGGCCGTGTGCTTCTCTTAATGTGGTAGCTGGTGACACAAACAGTAGAAAAAGGGAAGAAGCACTGGGCAGTGTTCAAGTAAAAAGTAACCACCAAATGCGATTTGCAAATGCTCTCACTTTCACGCACCGGGAAAGAAAAACAAGGACTTATGGTGTTCCCCCCCTCCCCATTGTCCTCGCCATCCACCCCTTTGTTCCCGTATTTCGTTTCCTTTCTTGTATCCCGCTCCTCCCTCCCTCCCTCCCTCCCTCCCGCGTTCCCTCCCTTCCCACCGTCCTCGGAAGACCGGTGTCGTGTACAGCTCACATTCGAGAGTTGATTTAATGTCTCCGGGCCCAAGGAGACGCTGGCCCTATCTCAAGTCCCGAAGTAATGACCTTAATCCCTGCCCCAACCCTAACGAAGATGATTGCATTTCCTTGAGGAAACTCGACCCCATGCCGAGTCTTACACACAGTAGCCTGACCCCCACCTGAAATTTTTTCAAAATCTCTTACTCCCGCCAAGCTGACGACAAGTATCCCTCCCTTTTCCCAGTGCTTTCAACATCTCCCATCCCCAATACAATCGAAACCCAAGGGACAGATCCCGCGATTGTATTTTGCCCAAACAACTGACCCTCTTTCGCAAAGCGTTCCCGCCAAGAAGACTTTCTCAACCGCCAAGAAAGCTCTCCTGATCATATGGTACACCCAGAAGCAAGACTGATTTGACTTTTATTTCGCAGCAAGCTGAAGACAAATGTCCCGTCGCTCATTTCGACTGTCTCAAGCTTGAGCTCACATCGATTTCCCCTTCTTCATCTTCGTTGTTTCTCCTTTGCGAATGACGGAGACCTGTGACGGCGACATGGGAGAAACATGGAACAGAGAGCGATATCCATGAGCCGATCGAGCGTAGCACTCATCGCGCAAACTCGACGGGTAGTACCTGGAGCGGTGGAAACTCGGTCCGGCACGTAGCATCTGCTATGCTTCCGTCAAAAATGCCGTAGTCGATGTTGAAAGTATCGTCTTCAAACTCTTCTGTCACGTTGATCTGGTTGTCATCGGCGAAGATAAGCAAGATGGGATGGAGTAAGGGAATCAGTGACTTGTCCGCGTGTACGAGGACAGGTAAGTTGTCAGACAGAGCATCTACCCTCACACTCTCCAGACTCACCTTGACCTTGTACGATACCACCCTTTTTGACTTTTGTAATGGCGACGTCAAAAAGAAAATCTCGTCGGCAAAGTCATCCACTTGGATGTCGGCTGTCTTTGCGCTCGGTCCCTTTGCGCTCACAAACTCGATTCCAAAGGGAAGGTCCAGAAAGATGTTGGGGAGAGATCTCTTGTTGTACGTTGTCACTCGAATCCTGGTGGACAGAGTGGTCTTGGGCTTTCGGGCCCTGATTACCACCCTTTTGCGCGCGGCTTGCTTGTATTTGAAACGAGGGTCACAAGGAGGCAGCAGAGGAAAAGTGGTCGACCCAGGCTCAGGGATCTGGATTGCACAGCTGAAGAGGCATTCGCATCTCTAAATCGTGGGTAGATATTGTGTCATGGGATGGTTGGCCAGGTATGGTTTGACAGCACGGGTCCATGACACAGGGGAAAGGATGACTGGAGCACGCGTCCCAGCTTACCTCCTCTTCGGGAATCAGTGTAAACCAGTTCACAAGACCAGGAAAGGAGACCTGGCACTGCGTCGAGCATTCCTCGGGGGTCGTAGTATTCAGGAAGAAGCCCAGGTAGTTTGCTATTCCACGTGGTCATGCAGGTCAGAGAATAGAAAA
>NW_005803723.1:33738-38425 GCF_000240725.1 Microchloropsis gaditana
TTTTTTCCCCCCTCCGTCCTCCCTTGTGTTCCACACAGTCGTCCTCCAACGGAGCAGGCACGCATAACTCATCCTCCTCCTCTTCCCTCTCCTCCTGGCTTCCCTCACCCTCACCCTCGCTCCTTTCAGTCGGTCCACATCTTTCAGCTCGACCCCTCCCTCCCCCACGTCCTCCACCGGCTCGCTTGCCTCCCAACCCCGCACCCGGTGGACAACATCGAAGCTGTGTCAACAAGCGAGAATCAGGACATGGAAGGGAAGGAGGAGGTAGAGAGCTACATGTTGGGATGTACGTATGCGCGGGAGGGGGAGAGGAAGGAGGGGGAGGAACGGGGGGAGGAAGCGAAAAGTTGACGTTTACAAAGGGTCATGAGGCCATGAATGGGAACGGATTTCTTCCGAATGTTCCCGACTTCGCATCCTTATTTTCTTCCTTTGTGCCTGCTTTCATACATTTCCCTTCCCAGCCTTCGGTCACGTCTGGATGTTCATGCGGCACAACCTTCATTACAAGCACCAACCCTCGGGGGAACGGGACGCGCGCTACAATATCACGGGAGGGGTGCAGCGTTTGTGGAGGGAGAGAAAGAAGGAGAGAGGCGGAGATGGTCCCAGCTATGCGGTCGAGGAAATCTTTTTGCATGTAAGTGAGCTGATCCTTCTCCAAAAGGCACCTTGCCTCCCGTTCCCTTCTCGTTTTTGTCTTCATTGGATGTTTCTCCCTCCTATCAGCCCGTTCTCCTCTCCTTTTCCTACCATTGTCGCTGTTCATGCACCATTAAATTCCTCATTATTCCTTTTACACAATTTCATTCTATTTCTCTCTTTCTCCCTAAACCGTTTCTCAGGACGGAAGCGGACTTAGCGGAGTAAGTGGCGCTGCCGCCATGTTTTCGGCTTGTGATGCACCTTTTTCCCACAATTTTTCAGAGAAGAGAAAAGAAAGATATTTACTGGGCTCTTGGTCCGATCGAGGGGTGATGGTGTGTGAAAGAGGAGAAAAACCGGAGGAGGCACGGAAAAAGAGGGAGGAGTTGTGATGTATATATACACTAATACAAATTACCACGCCATTAAAGAAAATAGTTTTACGCTGGCATAATTGCCATGACTGTACAACTCAGGACGCGGGATCGATTTCAGCGCAGGGTTCTTTCTTGTTTGTTTAACTTTCAGCATAGTCCTCACGCGAAACCTCGTTGTCGGGCACACATTTTTTTCCAAAATTTCAAATTCCATGAGCACGTCGTCCTGCCCGTTTTGACCGATGCTACCACCATGACGAGTTTCCCGACCCTTGAACCCGCCACGCGGTACATTTTTGCGGCCTATGCCTTTCTGTGCGGTATGTTACTTCTTTCACGAGTATTGAAGTGCGTTTGTTGCCAATGGGAATAATATATGTGCACCGCGGCAGACATAATCATGCCATGGGCCCATAAAAAATCAACAAATATGATAATTTTGCCCAAACATAAAATTGAGACCATCCTTCTCACAAATTTGGGCTTTCATTTGTTAAGATATTATTTTTTAATCGAAGTGTAGTAGCAAATGATGGTGTTAATGAAGTAAACACCCGGGTTTGTGTACAGAGGAAGGAATGCAACCCGGTGCGATTCGTTGCTCCTACGCTGCCATCAGCCATATGATAATCATCCTTGCTCCCGCGCGCACAAATGTCACGACAAGCACAGGCACTTTAAAGCGTTCATATCTACATAAGCATGAAGCTGTCCATCCCTTCGCTTTTCCTGGCCTGTGCCGTCTTTACTTTAGGTAAAGGAACTGTCAATGCTGGCAGCATGCGTGGTGCAGAAAAGAAAGGTAAGGAAAGCCATGTACACATCTTGAAGAGCAAATAATGACTGCACTTTATGGACGTCCCTTTTCGAACTATCGCATCGCTTTTTCGCATTTCATCTCGTACCTTTAAAGAAGCATGAGAATGCGTTCTCGGAATGACCTCCCACTGTGACAGAGAGAACCGTCCCAATCCTGCTATCTCAAACCGTCCTCAATACTTTTTGCTCACATACATACCTGAACATTTGTACAATGTCCTTCGTATTTCCCTTTTCATCTCTCTTATCAACATACGCTAATCAAAGTGAACGGTGAGAAATTAAAGATGCTGATTGACTGCTTCGCCAGGTAGGTTACGAGAGGAAAAAGGCGGAACGAAGGGAGGGAGGATGGAAAGGAGTAAGCGCCACACACAATTTGAGGAGTGAGAGGCCGAATACCATGTTTGCGCCCAGGTACCTCAAACTTCCCTCTCCCTCCCCTCCTCTCCCCTTCCATCCCTCCCTTGCTTTCCAGTTATATGGAGGACGCCTCCTACCGAGCTGATAATAGCAAACGGGATGGGTGCACCGACGCTGAGATCCTCTACTGCCGTACAGACAGGTGAAAAGGGAGGAGGGAGGATTGTGTGAGGGAGAAATAGTTGGATGATTGAAGGGGTTCTGCTTGTCAATCTGTAATTGACTGCCGGTCCTTTAAAAGGACAGCAGGGGGATATAAGGTAGTAGAAGGATAAGAGAAGGAAGAATGGAAGGCAAGGAGGGAGGGAGGGAAGGAGGGGCGTCAGGTTGTACGTGTCCCTAGAACATGCACGCCGAGCACGCCTCTCAATCAGGCGGCCGCAACCTACCCTATCCCTCTCTCCTTTCCTCCCACTCAGCGGCTACAAGGACCACTTCTGCCGCTTTGACGGGACCAACAACCTCATTGACATGGGCGAGATCCCCCTTTTGGGGCCACAGGACGCGGTTCCCGAATGTTGGTTCAATTGCCAGGTGAAAAGGGAGGGAGAGGATGTACAGCTATGCCCATCATGTTTCTCCTTTTTTGCGCTGCATCCTTCTCGTTTCTCTTCTGTTTTCTCTCGCTTTTGTCTTTCTTTGCCCGTCTGTTCGCTCCATCCCCTGAACTGGCACGCCTCTCAAGGCCATCCTCTTTCCCCCTTCTCTTCTTTTCCTCGTTCTTTTCCTTGGCGCCCTGTACCTCATTCCTCTTTTGACCCATTCCTGAGGCCTCACTCCCTCTCTCTTCCTTGTCCTGCCAGATGGAGACTTGCAACGCATGGGAATTTCCCCACAACGAGGAGCAAGAAAAATGCGTGGCTGCTCTTTAAGGGCGGAGGCTTCTTTGGCAAACAGCAAAAGGCGCGTGCCGTGGTTCCACTTATGAGGTTTTTAGAGCGTTAGAGTGAAGTCTTCTTTTAAGGGGAATGGGTCGCGCTCGATTGTCTTGGTCCGAGACGATCTTCCCAAAAAGGAGCAAATGAAAAAAGGTATACGCTGACAAAGATTTCAGCTGGCAATGCTCGAAAGCATATCAAAGAAAGGCAAAACCTAAAGCATGACTAAGATTCATAACTATGCTATTCACTTTTCTTTTGCATATATTGCGAAAGGGCATATAAATACTAAGACAAGAAAAAAGATCGGCTCTCTCATGTTCCTCCCTCCTATACAACCCAAAAAATGATTCTCCGCCACTCGAAATTTGACCTGTTAGGCATATTTGGAAAGTGACAGATGTTATTTTTGGATGCTTAGGAGTCTTTGTTCTTTTCCTCCGGCACCGGATGTCAAATCAGAACTTCCCTATGGGCCATAGCTGTCGTTCGGGTGCAACCGCTCCCTCCTCTTACCTCCTCTCAGAATGAAAGCTCTCAATATATCGCTTGCCTTTAACCATCTGGTATACACGATTTATGTGTGACATGGCCGGGAGGCTCGCTTGCTCAATACCCACGCAAGGAAACGTGCGGGAGGACGTAACTACCTGTAGCTGTCGAGGCTGGGTTCGCGCAATTTTTTTTATTTTACCCGGTCAAATTTACCGTCCCGGTCCGGCTCCCGGATCCCGTTCGCGCAATTTTTCAGTTAATATCCTGGACTCAGTTCGCGCAGTTTTTCAGTTGATATCCTGGACTCGGTTCGCGCAATTTTTGGTCCACCATCCAGCGACCGGATTTCGGTTTGACAAAATACACTGCCATGTGCGCACACCATGGGCGTGGGCACAACACCCATACATCCCAAGCCCGACACCTGGGCTCTACAACTCGGTATTCGCTCGAATGTTAGGCGTGTGTTTCCTCTTAATGTTTTCGTGGGCTTTGGTATCTTTGAATACCATCGTGGCAAGCATATTTGGACATAGATGCGTTGTGTGCACACGTTATTCTTGGTAGCAACTGCCCCCGTGGCGAGTGCCATGCATGTCAGATTTTCTCACCATTTTTCCCTTTTTGCCCCCTCCCAGGCATGCGCGTCCTACTCACGCTCGCATGTTTGGCATCTTGTGCGCTGACCTTCACCGCTGCCCATTCGCCTTACGACACAAATGGCAATGACCATGACAACCAGCATCATCAACAACAACCTCCTCCGCCTGGATACTCCCCGAACGGCATGCCATCCGGGAACAACAACTCCCCCCCTGGTCCAGGAAACACAAACTACCCGCCCACGCAAGGCAATAACCCCTATTCTCCCTCACAAGGGAGTGGGAACTACCCTGGAGCCCAGACCAATGGCAATTATCCTCCGCAAGCCCCCGGCAGCTACCCTCCCAACCAGGGGGGCAGCAACTACCCACCCAATCAGGGCGCAGGACCGTACTCTCCCGCGCAACCCAACGGCAATTACCCTTCAGGTCAAGGCAATTATCC
>NW_005803723.1:38663-40914 GCF_000240725.1 Microchloropsis gaditana
CGCTTCCCCTGCTCCTTCCTTTCCCTCCCCTTTTGCCTTCTTCCCCCCTCCCGGTCCTCCAGCGCTTTGCCCCACGTCCTCTCGCAAGCCCTCGCCCTCCTCGCCTCCTGCCCCTGCGACCTCCTCTCTGGCTGCCCTTCCTGCCTCGTCCTCCCCTCCTGCTCGTCGTACAACACGGTGCTCCACAAACCTGCCGCCCTCCTCCTTCTGCAGCGCCTGCTGGATCGGCTCGCCGCGGAGGAGGGAGGGAAGGAGGGAGGGAAGGAGGGAGAGGAGGAGTCGACTCCTCGGAAGGAGGCACGCCGCCAGGCGTTGAAGCAAGCGAAAGGGATGGAAATGGCGCGAACGAAGGACTTGGCCCTTCAGAAGGAATGGGTCAAATCCTTTCCTAATTACAGGCCAGAAATGGATTGATCTCTTCCTAGAAAAACGATGTGTCTATGTTGTTCTACTCTGAAACACACTTCAGGGCTTGATGTGGAGGGGTTTCGCCTCGCATTTCCAGGCATATCACCACGAGGTTGGACGCTTAGAAACCCAATTCTTCACGTAAGAACGGGTACTTGCTTGAAGTTTTTACTACAAAGACGGTTATATTTCATGAGAATACATACATCATGATGAATAAAAGGTTCTCAAGCAAGCATTTTTATATCCGAAGTGTACCATCCGTGCAAATGTGCAAGCCAGAAAGTAAATAAAGCTGCCAGATTTGCCATTTCCATCCGGGTCTGAAGTACTTGAAGAAGTTCTCGCTCAAAAACAATCATTTCTACATTTGTTTGAAATTTTCAGTATCAAAATACAAAACAAGACGTTTTCGGAAAATATCCCCACACACATGCGTATCGGGATGAATACATCGCTTTCTTGTTCACCTCGACATTGCATCCTGGGACAACGTAGCTTCCTAGAGCAGGCCTGAGATATCAAGGTGTCAGGTTTTTTCCCAATCTTTCTTAGAAAAACACTCAACCTACTTCAAGAGCCATGCAAGACTGAAACCTAACTGATGGAATGGATGTGCGAGAAATGCTATATATCATTTGTTGTCAAGCGTTCTAGGACGGCGAACGGATATTCAAAATTTTGAGCAACCGTCTTCGGTTGACGACAGCATTCACAAGCAGGTTGGAAGATAATATGCCACAATTGTGGACGTAAGTAACAAAGTGTCCACCATCATGGATGTTGGGCATTTTATGGGCGAAGTACCATGCGTGAGGTTTCATGTCGTACCCTGCACTTTAGCAAGGAGAAAGATAAGGCGGAGAAACGCACAGGCTCGATAGAATGGTGGTAGAAAGAAAGGACCTGGAGATGACAACATGTCAAGCCTTCGTTTTGTCGATTCCAGATTCCGTGAAATCTTAAGAAAGTCTCATCTTTTCTTCATTTTTTCAGGGGCATCCTCCTGTCGGGAACTTTATATGTATACTCTCTCACTTAGCGATCTTATTATACAACACGTGCTTCTGGACGAATACAGGTGCTCCAACATGACTCGCATATTCATGGTAACAATAAGTCTGGTCCTATTCCTTCTCGGCTCCCTCTTTCTTGTCATGCTGATGTACGATTTGGACGTTCTTAAACCCTCGCCACGGCCCTCAGAGAGACTTTACTCTGAGGATGGTGAAGTCCACTTCGTACCAACACCTTCCGGATTCATTTGTCGTACATTGGGACGAGAGTCTATCATCGGTGAGGGCATAAAAATATAGAGCGAGAAGAGCTTGGTGGGGAGGGAAAATCTTCATAGAAATAGTAAATTGGCCCAAAAGTTTCAAAGGGAAAAGGTAGGATAAGATAAGTATCGCAACATGCACAGGGACCTGAGACAAGAGGGGTTCATGAAGTAATAGAGCGGATCGCAATCCAAGATATCAGTTGTCATTATTTGGTGGAAGTGGTGGAAGTGAGAAGAAGGACGGCGAGAAGCACGCAGATCTGTATGGACGCAATATGCTACGGGGGCGTGTTGTTACACACGGTCCATAGATAAGTGTCCATGAGGGAATGAGAAATACGAGCGGCGAGCATAGGCCGGTGCTAAGCACTTCTACCGTCCTTTTCTCTTTTCCCTGTTATAATTCAAATACGCTTGTCCCGCAGGTGCTGAAGACATCGTGACGCTCTCCCCTTCCCTTTTCATCACGGGCACCGACGACCGTCTCCGCTTATGGGAAAACCCCGACTTCGGCCCGACCCGGACTCCACAGGTATGGGTCGGAGGGAGGGAGAGAGGGAG
>NW_005803722.1:0-40790 GCF_000240725.1 Microchloropsis gaditana
GGTGGAGTGAGCCGGGCGGAGGGGAGCGGAGGAGGGCCTCGGCGGGGGCGGGGGGAGGAGTGTATACGTTCTTGGCACGGCCACGGGGCCGCTTTCTGGTCAAGGCTAGAGAGGGAAGGAAGGGGGGGCGAGAGAGCTAATTGGCAACGGGGTGCCTGTTATGTTGCTGGGTTTTGTGTGGCGAGATTGAGGGCCCGCGAGGGGTGGCTGTAACCTCCTGTCTGCGTGGCAGTCGGAAGAGGGCAATCCTTGCTGCTGCCAGTGCTGACTCGCTCTCAGGGAGCTCGGGGCTCTTGTCCGTCCTCGGAGGGTGACTTTTTATGCTTGTGCCTGGCGTGCGCCTGAACTCCGGCTAGTTAGCCCCCCGGCCCGCCCTGTGGCGGACTCGATGAGTGCTTGGGGAGTTGTTTAAACCGGAGGATATCAAGGGTCCCGCCCTCTGGGAAATCGAATCTTGATAGATTCGAGCTCGAGGGGGAGGGACTCGCTCGAACGCGCATAGGCTCCCTGAGCCCGCCTGCAAGGCCGGGGACGCCTGTTTCGTTGGGGTGCACTCCCGGTCCTTCTCGTTCCCCGCACCCTCTTATCCATCGGCATCGCCCTTTCTCCCCACCTCAGCTGGACAAGCTGCGCGTGAACGGGACTGTCTTTATCTCAGGGCTAAACCCCGCCACCACGGAGGCCGAGATCGCCGAGTACTTTGGCCAGATCGGCATCGTCAAGAAGATGAAACAGAAACGCGGGTGAGAGCCCTGGGAGGCGGGAAAGGGAGCCCTACAGGGAGCATCTTCAATCGTTTTCGACCATCCCGCCCTCATCTGCTCATTCTCGCCCCCCTCCCCATCCTCCTAGATACCCCGATCAGTGGCCCTACAAGATCAAAATGTACCGGGACGACTCGGGTAAGAGCAAAGGGGAGTGCGTGCTCACGTACGAAGAACCGAATTCTGCGCATGCCTCCATATCCTTCTTCCACGGGACGGAGCTGGCCGGTAGGAAATTGAAAGTGAGTATGGTCTCGTACGGGGAGGATGAGGAGGGAGGGAATCAAGGTGGAGGTTACGGAGGGGGATATGGAGGTGGCTATTCACGAGGAGGTGGCGGTGGAGGCTGGCAGGGAGGAAGAGGGGGCGGTGGAAGGGGTGGGTATGGGGGAGGAGGCCGCGGCGGTGGCGGCTACAGGGACGATCGAGGAGGGGGGGGGGGGTATGGGAGGGGGGGGTTATCGGGACAGGAGGGGGAGGAAGGGGAGGAGGGGGTGGAGGGGGATACGGTAGATACGATGATCACAGGGGGAGCAGAGGAGACAGGCGGGATCGGCCGTATTGAGACTGCAATGAGACATCGGCAGGAGGAAGGGGTGGCTGGCTCGCAGCTCCTTATTCGCATCACGCAGTAAGGTTCATGCACTCACAATGAAAAAAAATGAGTTATTGCGCGCAATTATCTTGTATGTGTTTAATGAATTGCTTGAGAAAAATTTTAAACTGTAAGGCCTGCACCCAGTGCATCATCATGATCTGTGTTTCCACACTTTCAGTCGCGGGGTTCCGGTGGTATCACTGCCAGAAGCCAGAGCTGTACTGGCTGAAATGAGCCGATCCAATTCATGTCTTTGTACCCTGGTTGCATTTCTTCGCCGACCCACACCCCTCAACGGAAGTAATAAGTGTATGGCACCGATTGGACGCAAGACAACAAGAGGGACCACGATCCATGGAATATTTGCATCGTCCGCTCAATTATGTGGAAGAGCCCATGGGAAAAGCGAGCTTCAAGCGCGAGCAGGAGGTCACTCCCAGGCACGGAGCATCAAATAAACCACAAAGACACCAGACCAGAACGGTGTGACCCTGTTGTGGCGTTTACTTTGTGTAGATTTCAGAGGTTCTCCTGAGCCCGACTTGGGGTTGAGGTGCGTGGCGTGGGTGGGGGAAGATGGCCACCTGTGACGTCCGAGTCTCCTCACGTCACCGAAGAAGCAACAGCCTGGCTTCTACATCAGATCTTACCTATTGTCATTATCTTGTTATGTCGATTGGTCGCGGATGCAATCACCTGCAGAGCAGAATTTGTGATACTTATCATCATGGTGTATAGCATTGACAGAAAAATTGCCAGTAATCGCAAAGTCCTGGCTCCTTCATGTCTGCTCAAGCACCAGGCACGACAATATCTTGAATGTCCTCCTCTCACATGTCCACCACGTATCACACAGTACACAGCAAGCAAAGCAACGTCCAGCATCATCAATCAAGAGCACTAAATCCAACAGGAGCACGAAATAATTATGTCGTACGCCCAACGCGGCGGGGAAGAGACCAAATATGAGCAGGAAATGGGGCCTCGGATGACTCCCCGCACGACCCCGCGGAACATGCCGCCCCCCAGTATGCACTCCTACGATCGCACCACGCCACGTCACATGCCTCCACCGAGCATGCACTCGTTTAATGCCACGACCCCGAAAAGTATGCCTCCGCAAAGCATGCATTCGTTCAGTGGCACGCCACGAAATATGCCGCCGGCGAGCATGCATTCGTACGACATGGATGATGTGATGGTGGATCCTTACACGGGCCTGGCGTACAAGCAGCCTCCGCGCACCACCTGCGAGCGCCATCGAGGAAAGTTCATCTGTCTTGGTGTCACGCTGGGTTTACTTTTGGTGCTTGGCATTTTGATTGCCATCTTCTTCCCTCGAGCGCCTCAGATCACATTGTTCAATTCAAGCGTGCTGGCCATCGATGGTTTCACTGGTAAGTGATAGTAATAATATTGCACATTGGGGGGGTAAACAATTGGTCCAGTAGTCGTCTAGGTCCAAGCCAAAATGTTCCTCACAGCTTCTTTACATCTTTTCCCCTGTCACAGGCGCCACCGCCAGGTTTGTTTTTCAGATCCGGAACCGCAATTTATACCAAGTTTCATTTCAGAACTTGGTGGCGGAGGTGTATGACACAAACGGCATTTTTCTGGGCACAATTTTGCGGCCCGGTCGCTTCCAAGTTTTCGGCCGTGCAACCGGTTTCGTGACGGCCACAGGCGTCTTCCGCAGCGCCTTGCCCCAGCTTGCTAACGTCGGCATGGACTGTATGCAAAACGGCATGATGACGCACCTTCAGCTCCGGACATCGGGAGATCTGCTTGTCCTTGGAACCACAAGGCGCGTCGTCTCCAGCGCCACGGTGATGGTGAATTGCAACGTACAAAATATTAATAACAACGGCGGGATGGGGGGCGGGAGAGTGGCGGGCGGCGGGGTCCAGAATGGATGGGGTAATGGGATGGGCAATAATGGCATGGGGAGGGCGGGGAATAATGGATGGTTGTAAATCGTCTTCTTGTCATCAAATCCATCTTGCCACGATACGAGGAGAGGAATTTAAAACAAAACAAAGTATTTTCATAGGACACAAAAGAGACAAGGTAAAAAGATGACAGAATGATGTGAGATCGCGGCGCAGACGCAAATTGTCAGGCTGCATGCATGAAAAGGACGAAAGAAAACAGTGGTGCAGAGCTTTAAATAAGTCTCAATGTTGCGTTGGTTGCTGTCTCCCGAAATTCTTCTTTCGTACTAGAGCCGGCGCTTGAGTTGCACGCGTAGCTGCTCCTAGTCTTGTTCTCTGTGTGACCATTTACAGAGAACGAGACCACCCAGACAAGCTACCTAGCACGACCACCTATCCTGGAGAGCGTGTTGTGTGGTCTTCTTGCTATTAAAAGCGCTATGCTCCCTCGTACTCATGGTCAAATGTGTCCTTAGTGTGAGATTGCGCGATGGCTTTCCTTCTCCCCAAGGATTGTTCCGTCTCCATCACGCAATGAATGGATTCCCCGTCTTTCTCACGCCACCCACACACAGGCGTTCGACCTGGGGGACTTCTAACACGTCCATCCATTTGTGTCCTTTTTTACAGTAGCCATGAAGACACCCAGCTTTTTGTTTTTGGCCTTCGTACTCCTCATTGCCCATGTTGCCGCCTCGCGCCTCCAAGGCTCAACATTCACTTCCATTCAAACACTGACACAATTTCACGACTCATCCCGTCAATTCATATTGGATGGACGCCAACTTGCCATTCCTTTGCCCGCACACGTTCTCCCGCCACTGGCTATCGTTGGAGGGCTGGTCCAAGGCATTGGGAACTCGTTGAGGCGACTTCAAGAGGGTACGATAGACCTGTGGGGTAACACGAAGCAGCTAGGTGGGCTGAAGAAGCGCTTTGCCCGCGGAGAGACGTTGACGTTTCCGGAATATAATTTGATGCAGAAGACGAGCGGTGACATAGCGAAATTTGTCGGCCTGGCGCTTTTCACAATGAGTAAACCGGAATTTACTCCCTTCCTCTGCTCATTCTTCCCCGCCGTTGTGCCCTCCACGTATCTCAATTCCGACGAGAAGCTCCAACGTTGTCAGCAACGAAACTTCGCGCGGGTCCGTGGCGTGGTAACGCACTTAATGAGTCTGCAGCAAGAGGCGGTGGCCCCGCACAGGAAGGAGAATGATCGCATGCGGCACTTGCGGACCATGGAGCGATTGCTGCACACCACCACCAAGGCGGGTCCGGGAAAAGCGCTGAAGCAGGTGGGAGATCTTGAGTATGTGCTCTTCTGCCGCCCAAAAAGGGATGGCAAGGGTCGGCAGAAGGCGGACTTGCGTGCTGTTCCTCGGCCGTTCCTAGTTTCCGTTTGCAACGCGATAGGCATGTTTCACAAATTCATTCCAGCGGCGGGTCTCAGAACCATGCTCAGCGATTATCTCTGGAAGATTGACGAGAGCGACCAGGTGCTGCTTAACACAAACGTCGACAAGCTGGGAAGGGACGATTTGCTCGACGCCTGTGCCCAGCGGGCCCTCTCTTTGGGCGACGCCTCCCCTGACGCTATGCGAGCGAACCTTAAGTCGTATTTGAAGTGCGTATCCCGCCCAAGCCTGGCCCCACCAGTAGTAAGGAAAAAGGAAAGCGAGCAAGAGGGGAAAGTGGTGGCGCTGAACGAGAATAATATGCGCTTTGCACTTTTAGGTTTGAATATGGTGGGATTAGTGAGGGACGCAAAGGAAAATAGTGCCTTGCGAGCTCTTTTTGGTTGTACTTGAAAGGGGGCTGGGGGTGGTGGGAGACGAGGCTCATATGGGATGCGAGAAAGAGAAGGGAGTGGCAATGACGGGGTTTGGGAAATATAACAAGTAAGGAGCAAGGGGCAAGGCAGCTTTATGCGAATAGTTGCATTTTCCGGTTTGTATGATACTTTTTGTGCGAACATTTGATGTTAAAACAGCACCGAAGCGCATTTTTGAGGGCGAGCTTGGAGTGTCTTTTTGCAACCGCCTTGTAAGATGCATGTGCGGGCAAACTCTCAGAAAAGCAACTTGCTTGATCGTGCGCCCAAGAACTAAATGGCGACAGCCCTCAGCGGAGAAAAATACGGTGCGAAGAGCCCGGAGACTGACGAAATGTTTCTTCAAGCGCGTTTTTGCTTCCCTCACTGCCCCTCCTTTTACGTTTCCAGTTCCATCTTTCTCTTCTCCTGATTCCTACTCATCTATTCTCTGTAATAAGTACATGAGGTTTTGTGTGATTTCTTCTCATTTGGTCTATTTGTCAGCACAATTTGTCCTGTTTCCTGTGATCAGCAACTCGACGATGTCCTCGTGACCTTTCATCCGCGCGTAAAACATGGGTGTGTGCCCGTTCGCGTCACAATCCCAAGCAGATTTTCCTAATAAATGATTGGAGAGAAAATACGAAATCCCTTCACGGTGCCCTTGCATTGCTGCAATGTGCAAGACGCCCACGCCATCCTGGTCCACATGCATGGGGTCGGCCCCTCGGGCGAGAAGTAGAGAAATGAGTCTTTCAGATGGCTGGCGGCCGTAGAGGGAGAAGAGGAGAGGAGTGGAGCCTCGGTTGTTAGGTGCATTGGCAAGAGGAGGATAAGTGTCCGTGGTGTCTTGAGAAATAAGGTATTCTGCGCACTGCCCGGATGTGTTGACGAGAAAACTGAGTTAAAATTTGACAGATATTAAAAGTCATATAGATCCCTGCCACACGGCAGGATGATCAGGAAGAAGCAGGACACAGTTCGATCTCTTTTATATTTATCCCTATAATCTTACTTCGTTACCTCTTCATTGCCCGTTATGCAAGTTTCATGAAGAGGTGTATTTCCATAGACATTGCCCTGACGAGCGCAGCATCCGGTGAGAGGGGGTGTCACATCTAAGGTGGAGTGACTCACAGGAGGTACCATTCCTTGACCTGACTGATACTCATGACTTTCAATCAGAATTTTTAATGTGGCTGCGTTTCCAGCCGATGCTGCGAAGTGCAAAGGTAAGTTGAAATCTGGGAGGGTAAGGACACTCGTGACAGCGCCATGACTGATTAGTTCCTGAACGATCTCGGCTGCTCGAGAGAAGGATAGCGACGCTGAAGGGACATGTGCAGCGGCGTGTAGAGCAGTTTTCCCACCCTCTTGGTTGTTGTACCAGTTGGGGTTGGCGCCGGCCGCAAGTAGGGTTTTTACCTGATCTACATTGCCACCTTCCTTGCAAGCGTCAAAAAGTGCGATGTTGACTTCGCTGGATTGTTGAAGAACATTGCTGTTGTGCATCAATAAATTAGGCATTATTTTATCTATCTCTGTTACAGAGAAAAAAGGGAAAAAACGTGAATGAAAGATCTAATAATTTGGATGAAAAAGCTCCCGGGGGAAAGGGCGGGAGGTTGCTTCCGTAACGGTCGCGACGGGCGTGGGCTGCTCCTGCTCCTGCCCCCGTACTTCCACTCCATTGAGTCGGCACTTTAATATACATGCGTTTGTGTCTCATGGTTCCCTGGAAAATGGCTTGAAGGCTACGTCTAGCCCTCCATTCTCGCGAATTATTCCACGCGGCACGAGTTCTGCTCGAACTTGACTAACGGAAGTCGCCAAAATGCAGAAATTCTTCGACGTGAGCGCTAAATACTCACACAGCCACATAACGGGGACAGGCATTTCTTCGTGCTGAATCTTTCAGCAGGGATAGCACCGAAGGGGGCAGCTTGTGAGATTAGTCTGGGACATTATGGTATGTACTTCGCGTATCCCACTGTTCCGCTTTCCTCAGTCCTTTCCATAGCAGACGGGAGCAAGTTCGGTCTCGCTAGGGTATGATGTTCTCCATTAAAATTGCTCTTTCGTGCTCCGTTGTGGGCTTAAAATTAAGTGAACGCTAGAACACTGACCCTAACCAGAAACATTCTACACCCATGCGCTCATTGCTGTAGTCTGCGATATTCGATTTCTCCAGCCTGATCACCGTTGTCCTTCTCTTCATCGTCACCTGCACATACCTGCGCGGGTTCCGCTCTACCATTTTTGATAACGCTCCCTCCGCGGACGGGGCGATCAATCGGCACGAGGGCCTCTTGGGTTTCTGCTGGAAAGCGTCGCGGATTGGTGAGCGGAAGAGTGAATGGGTCGGCCTAGCTTGTGTGGGCATGGCGGTGCACGTGCTGTTTTTCAAAAAAAATTGAGAATTGGTAACTTGAATGCCCGACCCAGCGGACGGTTGTAAAAAGAAAAGAAAGTATTTCTTCCGTTATCGGCCTTATGTCTGCGGGTTGGGGTCTTGTTTCGATTACATGTTCTTCCCGCGAAGGGCTTTCTGACTACCTGGGAGGCAACGTTCTCCCCCCACAGAGGATACTTTGTGATCTTATCATACAGTTCTTGCCTCTCTCCCCGAGCCCCTCAATCTGTGCGCTCCTTGGCGTGCCTCGTAGCCCACACACCAACGGCAGGCGCGGGCTGGCAAACCTCCTCCCGATCCTCGCGAAATGCCGATACCACGTATAAAACGATGATCGCGTTTACAGAGGCCACTGCGGTGAAACCGCTGCAATTGGTGGGGGCAGTATCCATATTACGGAGGATAAGTTCATGTGGATGAGACAGCGTACATGAATGTGGGCAATTATTGAAATGACGGGTCGCCATGTCCTGAGAGCGCCTCTTCAGGCTTCCTCACTTGGCATGTCTTCCCTCCGTCACCTACCTCCACATGTCTCTTCTTTCTGTGTCTGCAGCAAAAATTAAATGACGGCAAATATAGAAGACAAAAATGGGCAAGCTGAACATGGCCAAGGTGTAAATGAAGAGCTTGCGACCTACTTCCTTATTTTGGGGCTCCATAAGTCTGTAAGGACGTGGGAAGAGGGCAACAACGTTGCATATCGGTCACATCTGAGTATAGGTAGCTTTTTAAAGGCTTAAGGATGAGAACTTACAGGCTAATTAGCTGAAACGGCATGGTTTACTCTTGTGGCGGCACGTGCTGCGAAGTACGGGAGAGCCGAGGCGAGAAGAAATGTTCGCGTGGACGTGAGGGAAAGTTAAGTCGCACAATTTGAAAGTAGGGCTGTAGTACTGGATCGAGTCTGTCTTTCTGTAGCCGAGGTAGAGCGTGAGAGGATGGCAGTGAGGGTCTAGGCACGCGGACGTGAAGTAATTGTTCCGCTCTTGTCCCGTCGCTAAGGGCCTGTGGCGAGGCTCTACGAGACTTGCTGGGGTGGGAGGTCGCGCTGCCCGTCGACTCGTAACATTTGTTTTGCCCACGACTTTCGCAATTTTATCCTCACAGGCATGGCTATGTCTTTTTTTGAATGCTTAGAGGCAAGGGTGAAGTCGGTGGACTCGTTGCTTTGCGTCGGACTCGACCCTCATGGTGCACAGGTAAGCCGACACCTCTCCCGACGGCCGCCACAAAGTCCTCACTCACCAAGGCTGTGCACACGTACACACTCATATAGCTTCAGGAAGCAACAGGTGCGGCTGCATATAAATTCTGCAAGCGGCTCATTGAGGCAACGGCGCCCTACGCAGCCGCGTACAAGCCAAACATAGCTTTTTTCGAGGCCCTCGGAACTGAGGGGTGGCAAGCTTTGCTGGAGGTTGTGCAATCAGTCCCGTCTGACATACCTGTCATTTTGGATGCGAAACGTGGGGATATTAGTACTACGGCAGATGCGTACGCAACCGCGTGTTTCAAAAGCGTCGGGGCTACCGGCGTAACCCTGCATGGGTACATGGGCGTGGATTCCGTGGCTCCGTTTATGAGAGACCCTCACGCTGGCGCTTTCATATTGTGCAAAACCTCGAACCCGTCCTCGGCAGACTTCCAAACAATTCCTTGCTCTCTCTCTACCATTGGTAGTGGTTGCCAGTCACGAGTGCTGCCATGGCTACTATACGAGGAGGTGGCACGCCGGGCAGGGGAATGGGGCACTCAGTACCAAGACCGGATAGGCCTTGTTGTCGGCGCGACTGATCCTGATGCTTTGAAACGTGTTCGTGCCATAGTACCAGATATGTGGATTTTGGCTCCGGGCATCGGCGCTCAAGGAGGGGATTTGATAGGGGCGTGTGCGGCGGGTCTGTCCAAGGGAGCAAGCAAATTGCTCTTACCCATCTCGCGAGGCATCTCACAGGCACGCGACCCGGCCGAGGCGGCCGAAGCTTTTCGAGTGGCCATCAACGTCGCCCGGAAGCAAGCGCGATCGCAAGTGGACATGAGCAATGTGGAATCGCTTGTGGAAGCGCCTCGAGGGGGTGCTTTAAAATCTTTTCAATCGGACTTTATCCGCTTCGCCCTCGACAGTGAGGTGCTGCTCTTAGGCTCATTCACTCTCAAGTCTGGCCGCGTTTCGCCCTATTTCTTCAACGCCGGCAAGTTCACATCAGGGCTTGCGCTGAAAAAACTCAGTCACTTCTACGCTCGGACGCTTCTGGAAAGCGGCTTGGTGTTCGATGTCCTTTTCGGGCCGGCCTACAAGGGGATCACCTTAGCGTCGGCGGTAGCGGTCGCCCTAGGAGAGCTGACTGGGCGCGATGTGCCCTTTGCTTACGACCGAAAAGAGGCGAAGGACCACGGGGAGGGGGGCAGATTAGTGGGTGCCGCCCTGTCCGGGAAGCGGGTGGTGATCGTCGACGACGTGATTACGGCGGGCACGGCCATCCGCGAGAGCATGCAGCTCTTGACGTCCGTCCAGGCAGAGGTGGTTGGCGTCGCGCTGGCACTAGACCGGCAGGAGCGAGGAACCGATTCCCCGCTTTCGGCGGTGCAGTCCGTTGAGCAGCAGTACGGTGTCCAAGTCTTGAGCGTGGTTGGTTTGCGGGAATTGTTGGAGTTTTTCATGGAGAAAGCCGGAAATGGAAAGGCGGGGGATGGGGAAAAGGAGGCTCTCGAAGCCATTCGTGAGTATCGGGCTCAGTACGGGGTGGCTCCCTTGCAGGCGTGAGACCTTTCGAGCACGCGACGGTCAGGTTGTCGCCGTAAGGCATTTCCCTAAGCCAAAAGGAACATGAAGTGTAGCGCAAACAAAAGTATACTCGGCTATTCTTGACGCACTCGGACTGCTTTGTTGATGGTGGCCAGCTCACCGAAAGGACCCGACGACGGGCAACCAGGGGGATGCCCCCTTGCTTACAGCACATGTCACTAGCACACCAGGCTTCACTTAGACGACACAGAAAAAACAGAGAGCACACTTAATTAGTCCACTGCTTATCCTTCCAAGCTTGTTCCTCATCCTCCCGCAAACGATTTCCAGTTTGCTCCCGGTCGCCGGCTCAGGCCTCGATGTTCACCATCTTCGCTTTTCGGTCGATGCGCTTGAGAATCCCGGCACAAACCTTGCCAGGCCCCAGTTCATAGCCCGTTTCAAGCCCACCTTTGACCAGGTCGTTCATGGTGGTCTCCCACTGCACCGGCGAAGTCACCTGTTTGGCGAGAATGGCCTTGATTTCCTCAGGGTCCGAATGGGGCTTCCCATCCACATTGGAAATGACTGGGATACGCGGCGTCTTGAACTCTGTCTTGGCCAAGACCTCCTTTAGTTTTTCCAGGGCGGGAGCCATGTACTCCGTGTGGAAGGCGCCGGCCACGGCCAGACGCACTGTCATTCGGGCCCCGAACTCCGGCTTGGCGATCTCCTCCAGCACCTGCGCCGCTTTCAAGCTTCCAGATACCGCGTAGTTCCCAGGGCACAGGTAGTTGGCAATTTGTATCTTCTCTCCAGATTTGGAGGAAGCTGCGGCACAAAGCTCGTTCACCTTGTCCGCCTCCAAACCGATGACGCTTACCATGGTCGTGTCCACCAGGTCGGCGGCGGCTTGCATGGCTTCCCCTCTGGCCTTTGTCAGGCGCACACCGTCCTCGAATGAAAAGGCTCCTGCGTAACACAATGCCGAGTATTCCCCTAAAGATAGACCCATCGCGACGGTGGCGGCATTCGCCGCGTCTTCGCCCTCTGTGGCCCGAAGTTTCTCGACTGCGGCAGCCGAGGCGACGAAGATGGCGGGCTGGCTTACCGCCGTGGAGTCCAATAAGTCCTTCGGTCCATTCATTGCTCGATCCAGTAGATCGTATCCTAGGATCTCGCTGGCTTTTTCAAACAGAGCTTTGGCTGCGGGCACCTCCTCGCTGACCTGTGCTCCCATTCCCACATACTGGGCCCCCTGGCCAGGGAACATGAATGCGGTTTTGTAATCCACAGCAGAAGCCTTGACCAGGTTCTTGCGTGCATGTGAGGAAATAGCCCGGGAGAGCACATTTGTTGAAAGCTTGGGGACAAAAGCAAAGGCTGTTGGGCTCAATAAGCCAAGCATAATTAGGCTCTTGGACATCATTCCTGTGCGCAACGAGATTGAGTAGGAATCGTTGAGGACGTCGAATGCCAAAAGTACGGAATCAATTCGAATGACAGAGCAGTACAGCTAGCAAAAAAGCCATAGAAGAAGTGTTTGAAATGCTGGCATTCCACTTTCGAATGCAGCTTTCCTGACAAAAATCAGCATCAGGCAGAGGAAGGCAGTGAACGATCCACGTGTGACGAATGAGACTTTCTGGCTACGACGGGGTCGGACAGCTGCGGGCCGTCGACACACGTGCCAGCCTTGCAACCTGTGAGTCTACGGCACAATTCTTAGTACGCCCTCGCGTCAAATTTATTGTACATGGATTCAACATGTGAACAATAATAATAAGGGCGGACTGATGTTGTTGGAACATCACAGGGTAGGCATGAAATCCACGTGAGCGATAAGCGGTGCTGAAAGCAAGATCTAGCTAGCGGTGTATGTCGTCGTCGCATACTATAGCTGCTTATGGTCCTTGGGACGAGACAGTTTCGTGTCTAGACGCAAAAGCTGCTGAGTATGCAAACGAAATATGATTTTGTAGGCTGGGTCATGATTTTGCTGCTTTTTCCTCAATCTAGACTTCCTTTGGTCCCGAACAATGCCGCATGGTCAGGAGGTCGGTGATGTCCGCATAATGCTCTCCCCTGCACGTCGAAAAAGAAGCCTGAACGACATCTTGTTTGTCACCCCATCAAGTAGGAAGCGGTCGACTTTTTTCGCCGTTTTACGTCCTGACTAGCTTTGATGCACCAGAAAAGACTCAAAAGTGAGACCTGAAGAGCTCGATTTTTCGTTTTACTTTCATTTGGATCTTGAATTACAGTACGGTTCGATATCCTTCTGATCTGACCACGCATCAACGCTTCGAACGCATTTTCTGTCGCGTTGTCTTCCCTGGTCGATTGCCACCCTTTTTGGCCCCACCTCCACCTTTCTTCCCGCCCCTCCCGCCTCTGGAGCCGAAGGTCTTGCCCTTCTTAGGATTGAAGGTGGAAAAATCATTAAGACTTTTCGTGTCCGCCTGCTTGAGTTTACGCTTGGGCCCGCCAAAGCCATACTTTTTATCCTTAGACAATCGACGACTGTTGTCATGCCTCCCGCCTCCTTCCCCGCGACCGGCCGCTCCGGCACCGAAGCGTCCCCCCGGGGACCGCCCTGCCAGGATTCTGTCGAAACCGTCGTCGTCCTCTAATAGCCCCTGCCCACCGCCACTGTGGTTGTGAAAGAAAAGCACGTGGTAAAAATGTATAAGGCATGCTCGGTCGTGTCTTTTCACAGCATCTATCCACCCTCCTGATGCCCTCCTCGTGTTTTGCACCTACTCCCTTCACTTTTCATCCCCTCCGACCCGATGCAAACCCTCCACGTACCGTTGAGCCCTGTCCTTTTTCCATTGATTTACTGCCTCCAAAGTTTTCTTCTTGTCCTCTGTTTTCTCCTTTGCCTTGTGCGACTTTAGCGCTTTACTGAATTTTCGATTTTCCTGTTGCTTACGTCGCTCCTCTACGGCTGTCATCTTCTTCTGCTCAAACAAGAGCCGATCTTTTACCTGTGATATTATTTACCAAAAGAAAGACGCATAACGATCAGTCATTCATTCGCGCCTAAGCCCAGGCTCGCGTATGGCATACCAACACCACGAGTCAACACCACTTCTGCGTTGATGACATGTGAGGCACGCCTGCAAGACCCTCGACGATCGGAACTCTTCCCACCGATCCCACAAAACTTACCCGGGCCATGTGATCGTCACTTTTAAGCATATCACAGAAAAAATCCTCGGGGCGCTTATAAGGAACTTGGTATTGAACCAGCCGCGCGCGTGCCTCCTTGATACCAGCCAACGCCACGCGATAGAAAGCGGTCTCCCGCACCAAATCATCATGCACATCGTTTAAGAGTAATGGAAACTGACAGACATCCATAGTCTCAGGCCAGGGTCGTGACCCGTTCTCGCTTTCGATCTGCCCCAACATTTGCAGTAGCCCTTTCTGATTGTTGATAAACACTCTGGGCCGAGGTTGTAAAGCTTCCTCGTCCTCGTCCACGTCTTTGTCGCCATCTTCATCCAAAAAGTCTCCATTTCCGGTGCTATCGATCGTACGTGATAGTGCTTGCTCGCGTTCCATTTCCTCTGCTGCGGCAAGCTCTTTTGCAAATTCGTCCTCCTCTTCAAGGGCCAGGAGCTCATCGGGATCCAAGGCCCCTGTCCGGGCCTTAGACGTTCGCTTCTTTCCCATAAATAAACTACAAGACGGAAAAATGGATAAATATGAGAAAAGATTTTATACGAAAATATGGATCGGGGGCTCAAGAAAAAAGGCAGTGGTACAATAAAATACTGAGTTACCCGTGGGCCATCGAATCGTCATGCACGGTGTAAAGTATCCTCCGCGCGCATGAAGGCTTTGTGCATGAAAAGGAAGCCCACGAAGACCGCTTATTCAAGTATAAGTCCAATTGAGCAACCAGAGTAATAAAAATATGAAACACGTTCTTCTCGTCTCAAACGGGGAAAAAAAGCTATAATCAAATCAGTCTCGGCCGTGTGTTGCATGGGCTTTCAAGCCCTGCAGCGAGCAATGGACTTTCCGGGTATTTTGTCTGTTTCCCAGAGCCCGCAGCCTGCTTCCTTCTCAGGAAAAAAGCAACGTGGCAGGATCACAGACCCCTCTAACCTCTTCCATGACTGCTGAGTGACCTTTCTTCCCCTCTTCATCTTTTTAAATAAAGAGTTGGGGCCTCTTTATCTCATGCCTTGCTTTTCTTGTGCGTTCTACACGCTTAAGCGGCAAGTGACGCTCCTTTCAAGGAAAACACATTATCATGAGTGACATCTCGCAGACGGCTATTGCTCCCTATGCTAGCCTGTCTTGTCATTCAGATGCGCTCTTGCTGGCCGTACTCTATACAAGCAGGATTGTCTATTGTTTTGTTCTTTTCACATTGCTTTTAGCATGTCTGTTATAAGAGTTAGTGCTTGAAACATCAGCAAAATTCAAGCCAAGTCGTCAATTAAATTTTAGGCAGCATGTGTGCGGTGCGTTTGTCCGATAGTCGACGGTAAGCATGGATTATACCTATTTTTCTTGCGCTGTGTAATTATTACCGCAAAATTTCTAAGAAGAGCACGTCTCAAGAGAATGAGTACATCGCCTATGATGCCACAACGTTTTTAGGGATTTGGCGTGTGCAGAGTAAGATGCAAGCGTGAAGGGTCGGTTTTGAATGGAGAAGACACATTAGATAGTACTCAAGATGAAATTTAACTGTAAGGGTTAGGGTTAGCGTTGACGGGGAAATAAAATGGTGGAAGCCTCAGCGAACGAAGTATAAATGGAAGTGACAAGGCTTGTATGTCGAAGTGAAACGTGGAAAAATGCGCAAGGATTTTAATGCACCAGTTCCTTGTCATCGTCTTTCCGTTTCTCTAACAGACTGTCGGGAGCACCTCCTGGGCAACTAAAACGATCAAAAAGTCTTTGTGTATCCTTGTTTATTAGCATACAGCCATATGATTCAGGGTAGCCTCAGTTATTGAAAGGTAAAAATGCAAGCAACTACTTCCGTTGACATCTCCCTTTTTTGACACCCCCTTCTCACGCAGCTTCCAGAAGCACCTCGAAGTCCAAACTCAGTCTCTTAATCTTTTGACCTTGACCGCCATCGCTTTCCACCTGAACCAAAAGATAGATAATTCGCAAATGCGACCATTACCACCCCCGCTATGATATTTCCAATGGTCACAGGGATCAGATTACGCAGAAAAAAGTGAAGAAAGGATGGTCCGCCATTCAGTGCTCCGAAGGGTCCTGCGATAGGAAGAGACGAAGACGATGCTCAGGGTGGAAGCCATGTATTCAATTCCCTCGAAAGCTTCCTGTGGCCCATCTCGTTCCTTATTTTCTCTTACCGACAAACATGTTGGCCACGGAGTGTTCAAATCCCAGAGAGGCAAAGATGGTGATTATCAGGACGATGGCCGTGGCTTTGCTCACGAGGTCGGCGGCAGCCTGGGCGATCCAAACGGCGGTCGTAACAAGCCAATTACACAAGATGCCTCGCGCCACGGCCTAGAAAGGTGAGGAATAGGGGCAAGATGAAAGGATTGCAGAGGAGGTGATGGGAAACGGAGATGATCCAAATGCACGGGTCATAGCAGCGAAGCAGTCCGAAGACAAGGGAAATCTTAGAGTGAGATCTTCATGCTCACCACTCCAAACGGCATGGCTGTCTTCGATGCGGCTACGGAGGCAATGGCTGCTGCACTGCTTGAAAATACACCGGCGTATGTGCACAAAGCAGCGAGGAAGCCCGCGCCCACCATGTTACCTAAATAGGACCATACCCACGTCTTGACTAGCTGCTGTAACTTGATCTGTGGGGAAAACAAAGCAATCGAGGTGCACGCAAAACGTTTGTTACTGCCAGTCCTTTTGCAGTCTCTCAGTCAGGGGCCACTCGCAAGGTGATCAAAACCGGCAAAAATGTATTTGAACTGACCATTTGCATCCAGTTAAATAGCGGGCGGTTTTTTCGTACCCACATTCGCAAGAAACACGTTATTCTCCACAACACACCACTGAATACACACCTTTTTCTCCATCAGCGCCACAGATACGACGGCAGTATTCCCCGTGAAGAGCATGGTCCCCTGTGAAAATGCATGGGAAGGCCCGTCAAAGACCCGGTGCGGTGTATTATAGCCTCTGTCCCCGACAACCATGCATGCTGTGCTGATCATTCTAACATAGTAAGTACTCCAGTGGAAACGCACCATAGTTGCTGTCATCAGTAGCCCGCAAGGGAGGCCACAAAAGCCGTAAATTAGCTTGGCAAGGCCAGGATCCTTTGCCTGAATACCAGGAACGCCCGCCATAGTGGCCACAGCCATCGCAGCCCCGATTCCCACTTGCAAACCGGCCTGGATGCCCAATAAAAAAATGATAGGAGCTGGTTCATTGGCTTTCTTCTCGCCCTGCTTTACGGCGCTATCGTATGCAGCCACCGGGTCTTTCAGAGGAGGTTGGAAGCCGTCAAAAGGTAGGAGGGGAGTTGAGGAGGCGCTGCGAGGTATATGCGAGCTCCATGTTGGCCTCAAGCAAACGCCAGGAGCCCAAGTTCCAGGTTTATTGGGAGAGACCCCGGGAGGTCGTAGATTGAAGGCCTGGCCTGCCGAGAGAAGCACAAGAAGCGAAATGGTGACTTTACAGGCCATTGTGCCCAGTTTTATCCCACAGACTGGGAGCTAAAAAGTGGATTAAGTTGCCCTGTTGAAAGACAGTGTATTTAAAAGACGAGGAGTGGTGCCCGACAATATGTAAGCACCAAAATGCGGCATGTGCTGCTCACGTTAACTCCCCGCGCGAGGCGACCGCTGGGATTCGCCGACGAGAAGCATTCGACACTCCCGACAGTTAATGCAGCCATTACGTGTGGACACATTTTTCTTCTGTCTCTATGAGCCATTGCCTCAGAAAGAGTGATCGACCTCAATTTTGGGAGTCTGCGTGTACCTCCAGGTGGTGTATCGCCGCTGGTAAATCGTAAGTGCCTTTAAGGGCTTTTCGAACAACCTCCTGTCCCAAGTGGGCCAATTAAGAAAAATGCCTTAAAGTTTCGAAGTCACGGTAAATCACATCCTTTTGATGTACTCCCGCCTTTCCACCGATGTATCTATTTTTTAAAAATTGATATCTACGCACCGTTGATCCAGAACGGAACATCGTACCTCTTGATGGGACGAAATGCGTCACTACTGCCTGCACTTTCCAGATGCACACCGCATTTACCATCACCACTTTTTCCGTGTGAAAATGTTCTCATGTCTTTAGCTTTGCCTGTATCTAGCTGTTCGAGGCTTGACAGTAGCATGCAGTAAGAAAACCCGTGAGGCACCTTCATAAAATATGTGAAAAATATATGACAGAAAGGGTCTCGTCATGCTAGGCGTTACTGCAGTGATATGATTTAAGGTGTCCAGGTTTCCAGCTTCTTTTTCAGATCGATGATGGTCATATAATCCTCACTCTGTATGATTTCATACATACATAGATGAGGCAGGACATGGTCAATATGCATAAAATTAATGATAACTCCAAAATGGTGATAAACAGACGCTTTGAGACATGAGCGGTTTTATAGCCCTTTTACAATCGTTAATAGAAATCTATTTGACATGACGGAAAAAGATCTATTTTCCCGGAAATCTCAGCGCCCGCATTATCTTTTTCTGTCAAGTCATGGCTATGTTCGAGTCCTTATGTCAATCCCCGCCACCCTTTTGACCTCTTCTCTCAGCAACGCGAAAAGCTCCCGCCTGTCCCGCGTTGTCACCCACATCTTTGTCGCAACGTCGTACTCAAAGCGTAAAGGACCACTCAAGGGCGAAGACCACCAGATCTGGCGGTTGGGAGTTTGTTTGTTGAGCACCCAGGTCCCGTGCGGGCCCATTCCAATGTTGAGGACTCCTTGCTGTGAAGGGAGGGACGAAAGGCGGGCGTGTGAGGATAGCGTGATGAGTGGACATGGCTTGACGCCCCACCGGAATTGCATGTATTTCAGCTATTCAACGGTCGATGCTTCGCAAATTGAGAATGGCTGGATAACTGACAAATGTTACATAATTTGTGCCCTTAAATGAAGCAGTTAAGAGCGTGTATACTCCTCACGAACACTCACAAACCCCAATATAAATCAATTTCCTGCTCAAATTACCGATAGATTCGCCTCATAATCTTCCACGACGTCCTCCAAGGCATCCACCGAAGCTTGAACCTCGTCCAGAGTCTCATCCGCCACCACGTGAAAATCGCGCTCCGTGGGAAAACCACCTTGATTTTGTACCTCTTCAGCATTTGTTCGGGAGGAAGAAGACACAAAATGGGAGAAAAGCGTCGCCTGGGCACAGTAGAAAGGAGAGCGGGGGCAGACCTGCTGCTGCGACTCGCTCAGAGGCTTCCTATAAGCGCCCCATAGAGCCTTGCTGGGGCGAGCCGCCCCTGCTACGGCCTGCGATACTTGTGTCACCGATATACTTGTCATGCTCTTGCACGATCTCGCAAGAGAACGAGTGAGTATGGAAAACCTTCGGGCAATCATGGAGCTAGGGCGCAGTCTTGGAGTTGCTTTGGCTAAGACAAATTGCAAGATTACGCCTTCCAGAGCTTGTTTTCCCTTGACAAGAGCGAATTAGGACATGATGAGCTCAATACATGTGACCTACGTGTGCGCTACCAACACCGCTCCGATTATCGGGACTCAATTTTACGCGCTCCACACTGTTCTCGGTGCTATTGCATTGCCTCTTGAGCCCGAGGGAGCTTTACACTATCGCCATTAGAAAGGGGAGGAGGTCGGCGCCTTACTAGGCATGCACCATGTTGTCAAAACAGCAGAAGCACACCGATTTACTTGCGTAATCTATGCTGGTCAAATGTGTTAATTTTAACAGCAATGTGCGCTACGAATTTACGAATGCCACTGGTGTGATAATGCGTCCACTTCACCTCTCACCTCTGTCGTCTAACATTCATGTTGCTCGTCAAGATAATAGAAGCTGACATCCGCCTTTCGAGCTCCAGTGGCGAGACTCTAGTCGAGCTGACAGCAACCTTTGTGTGGTGACTTGGCCGAGAGGTTAAGGCGTTGGTTTTAGGCGCCAATGGGAAACCGCGTGGGTTCAAGTGCGGTGTTCGAGACGGGACGTGTTCCTCTCCGATGCACACTGCCCCGAAACCCCACAGTCACCATCTTTTTTCTTTCTTTTTTGTAACATACGCCCGTCCTTTAGCATAAACTAACATTAAATAGTTAACAACGTAACATGTAGTAAAAATCCCGCCCTGCAACTCGATACTTCACATTTACTTTCAATTGAAGATTTTCCTAAGCGCATTACTGGCCCATGTCCCCCGCTTCCGCAGAATTTCTTCTTTGCATACCCATTTCAACCTCCTTGCAACCCGTACACAATCATGCTTGCTAGGCCAGTTCCTACGCCCCATGTCATGGCATGATGGGGGTGACCTGTCGTGAGGCCTGCGAAGGCTCCCGCGCTTAAGCCCCCGACGAAACTCGTCGCCCAGTTGCGGCGTCCCATGGTTTTCTCAGCCACGCACGAGGATCCGCTGTACAACCCCAGGAAAGTTGCGAGGAGGAATGAATGCTTACATGCGCCCACTGTGTGATGACGGGGATAAGCTCAGTCAATCTACCCATCTTACTGACGACACGTAAGCTCCATCTCCGACCTATGTCACTCCAGCCTCCCTCTCACGCACCTGCCCGAGTTCGAAATATTCGCAGCATAATCTGTCCTCGTGAGGCCTTCGTCGGTAATGGAACTGTATCATAGCGGTGAAAGAATGCCCCCCACAGGGCCCCCACGTAAAGCCCGCGAATGCACCCTGCTTGCAGCGGACGGGAGATGAAGAACTGAGCTGCGAAGAGTTAAAAAAAAATGACGGAAAACCTTACCTTCCGCGAGCCGTGCGTCACAAGAAGGGCTATACACGCTATTTATTGGGGGGACCACCGCCATCAAAATCACCTGTCCTGAAGAACGTTGCGATAAGTGTCCGTGAGGTGGCGAGGTTAAAGACTACAGAGACGAGACGTCAAGGCATCGCTGAGGAGACTGGTTTGCGGAGATTAACTGTGATCCCTGCCCCAAAGGCTAACAACTCAGCGAACACACACTTTGTTATTGTGAATTAGAGAAGGCGGAGCACACATTGGGAGGATAAACCACCTACAATCACCCTCAGGTCACTGCTCCAAGCGCCCTTCAATGTTAACCTCCTCACCCCCTCCGCCTGCAACCACGACCTATACGCCGTCGATATCAACTCCAGCAACCGATCATATTGATACCAGCGCATCGTTGCAAGCCTATCTTGCTGCACCTTTGCCTTACGCTATCGATGATTGGGTGAAGGCTGCATGTCCATCGCACGGCTGCACAGCAGAAAAACGCTTTTACTGTGCAAAGTGTGTTTGCTGGGTAGGGGTTCCAGCCGGGGTGCAGGTACCGCGTTTGCGTCTGCCCCTCGAGGTGAACATAATCATAGCAGACAATCGTAAAAAATCCACCGCAATACAAGTCGGCGTGGTGGCGACGGAATCGGTTCGGGTTTGGGACACGTGGACAGGAGGGCTCGAGGAGCTGGCTGCGGAGCCCTGGGAGGTAGATGAGACGCTGGTGCTTTTCCCATCTCAAGACGCAGTAACATTGAATGCTATGTCATTTGAGGAATTAACAGTAATAAAGCGAGTTGTAGTTCTCGATTCGCGGTGGAACAACACAACCACGGTGCTAGACCACCCCGGGGTGAGGCGATTGACAAAGCGGGTGAAGCTCAAGAATCCCCCCCAGGAATCGTTATGCTGGCGATATCACTCCAAGGGAGAAGGTCTGCTATCTTCTGCGGAAGCTTTGTATTATTTTTTCAAGGACTATGAGTGGTTGACTCACAGACGAGTCAAAGCAGTACATTCTGTGACGGAAAGCTCCGGTCAAAACGAAGACGGAGAAGTCATGCTAGAGGAGATTATGCATATTTTCCGATTAAATATCAATGTTATCAAAGAATCCTACAATAAAGGTGCGAGGAAGAACTTGCCATTGCCTATGGAAGCCGCAGGGAAAGCACGCATCAAGGCGCACCGCAGCAAACAAAGGCTGGAGGCCGTCGCAAAAAAATCCAAGAGGGAAATTCTTCAGAAAGAGGGAGGAGTACATCACGGAAGCAAAGAAGCAATTGAAGATACATGACAAGTCTTCGATTTAGCTTATTTGTACATTCATTTGTGCCCGGGAGGCACCTCTGACCCGTCCTCGACCCTTCCTTCATGCGTCCGCTAGCTCCATGAGCTCTAGCCAGCGGTCCTCCTTGGCTGCGATCTCCGCCTCGATCTTCTCCAATCGCGACGCCCACTCTGCGAGCTGACTGAAGCCAGCATTGGTCTTATGACCCTCGTCCAGCTTGCTCTGGTACTCCGCTGCCTGCTTTTGCAGGGTGCCAATGGCTTGCTCCATGCCCCCCAACTCCTTCTTCTCTTTCCCACTCAGCCGTCTGGAGGCCGCCGTTTTCGCATCGCTTTGTCCTTTCCGCGTCCCCCCCAAGGTGGAGTCTTGCCATGCTGAGCCTCCATGCGCCTTGGCTTCTTTCTCCATTTCCAGCCAGTCGCTGAAGCTGCCCTGGAAGTCCCGCACGATGCCGTCCCCCTGGAAGGCAAAGAGGTGCCCCGCCAGCCGGTCCACAAAGCGGCGGTCGTGGCTGACGAAGACCAGCACCCCCTTGTACTCCTCGAGCAGGAACTCCTCCAGCACTGCCAGCGTGGACAGGTCCAAGTCGTTGGAGGGCTCGTCCAGGATCAGGAAATTCGGACGCTGGGCCAAGACCCACATGAGCTGCAGGCGCCGCCGCTCCCCGCCGCTCAACTTCCCAACCAAGTCCTGCCAACGCGAGGTGGGGAACTGGAACCGCACAAGCAACTGCCTGGCTAGTGCCTCACCCGACAATTTGGGTCCCTGGATACTGATGTTCCCCTGCTCGTCCGTGCGCACCGTGCTCCCTTCCTTCGCCAGAGCATCCTCGGCTGTCTGCTTCACGTACTCCATCAGCCGCACCCCGTCCGGGAAGTCCATCCCCGCCTGCGCATAATACCCGAAGCGGACCGTCTCCCCCTGCACGACCTCACCGCTGTCCAGGGGGAGCTCGCCCAGCAGGATGGAGAGGAAGGTGGACTTGCCCGCCCCGTTGGGGCCCACGATGCCCACGCGGTCCCCCTTGGTGAACTCATACGTGAAGCTCGTCAGGATCTGCTTGTCAGCCTTCTGGAAACGGAAGGATGCGTCGTCGAAGGCCAGGACGAAGGAGCCCAGTCGGGACTTAGCGGCCTCCAGTGAGAGGGATTTGACCTCCTCCTTCTTGGCAGTCTTCTTGACCAGCTCGTGGTAGGCCCCCTGCCTCGACTTGCTCTTGGCCTGACGCGCTCGGGGCTGCTTTCGCATCCAGGCCAGCTCTTTCTGGAGTTTTTTCAAGTCGTTGGCGCGGGCGGACGCCTGGGAGGAGAGGCGCACCTCCTTCGCCTCCAAGAACGACTCGTAGTTGCCGGTGTGCCGGTAGAGCGCCGCGTCCTCCAGCTCCCACACCTCGGACTGACAGACCGTCTCCAGGAAGTACCGGTCGTGCGTGACCACGATCGCAGTGACCGCTCGGTTCGCCAAGTGCGCCTCCAGCCATTCGATCGCGTCGATGTCGAGGTGGTTGCTGGGCTCGTCGAGGAGGATCACATCCGGCTTCCGAACCAAGGCCGTGGCCAAGCCCAGGCGTTTCCGCTGGCCCCCCGACAGCGTGTCCACGTCTTTGTCCTGCAGATCGACAACATTGAGCTGCGTGAAGATTTGGTTGGCGATCGTCTCCGCCTCCCAGCCCCCCGTCACGTCCATGCGCTGAGAGGCCTCTTGGAACTTGTCGTAAGCCTCCTCGGTGCCCGTCGCCAGGGCCTCGCTCGCCTTCTGATAGGCCCAGACAGCCGCCATTGCAGGGCTCCCCGACGGCGAGAACATAACGTCCTGGGTAATGGTGGAGACGGGACAAAGGTAGAGCGGCTTGACACCAGCACCTCCTCGGACAACTCGAAGAGTCTGGCAGAATCACCATCTTACCCCCGTACGAACTGTCAAGAGTCGCGACCGTCAGCCCTATATTTCCAGACTACACACCTTGACTTTTAGGCCGGGGGGGAAGGTCGGCTCCTGGTCGACGTAGACAACCGTCAGGCCCTTGAGGGTCTCAATCTCCCCAGACTCGGCCTTCTCCACTCCGCCTATGCACCGAAGCAGAGTGGATTTCCCGCACCCATTGACTCCGACCAAACCAACCTTCTGGCCTTTCGCCAAAGAAAGAGACAAGTCTTTAAACTGGTACCTGGTGTGCGTTTCATGGGAGTATGAGGGCAGGCGTTGAAGCGCATTCGAAGGCCCTGCGTCGTAAGATACTTCTGTACAACATACAGAGGAGCGATCCACCGCCCAATCTTCAAAGAAAATTTGTACCAAAAAACTTTGGGCGTACAACAGTATGCAGACGTGACCGCACATGTTTCATGGGTGCCGCTTTTCGACATGGACTAATACATGCGGTCGTGTGAGTAGAATTCGCTTGTAGTCAAGTACAAACATTCCCCTTCCCTTCCTTGAGAACAAACCTTTGTCCATCAAACGTGTTACTTAGGCCTCGTAGCCACAGCACTGTCTCAGCATTCGTCTCTTGGCCCGGGGACGCTGTGGTTGTTGACATTTGCAGAGCGACATGACGTACGCGGGGTGGCGGGATTCGATTAACGAGCGACGCACGAAAAGCCTGGGTCGTCCCCAGCGCACTCAAGACGGCCACCATCGTGAATAAAACGCGTGTAGTTAAGAACCACATTTTCTGTACTCGTCGCTATGTAATTAGAAGGTTGAATAATGTGAGTATAGCCGTGCACAGCCCTCAACAGCCACCCAGTAGAAGTTTAACCTCCCGGCCTTGAGCCCGCAGGCTCAACGCAAATAGTGTCTTCTTTTTTTTACATGCACATCGAATTTGACTTCATGACTGTAAGAGCAAAATGTGTACAATTTGGGAGAGATTTTCTGGTCGCTCCCAGTAAGCATCCCCGAGTGCAGTTTCACGTTCTCTTTCCCGCCTCCGGCCCCATCTCTCATTATGTGTGGAGCGCGCCTCCCTCCCTTACCAGTCAATCTTTGGCACTGAAGAAATCGCGTCTCCTCTCCTCGCTTCCCACAATGCATGCAATCCTGTCTTTAGGATTGCACCTTCACCACCGCCTCCCTCCACCACCCCTACCCGACCTCCCTCCTCCCCGACCCCCTGGATCGCCACCACTCCTCCCGCCCCATCCCCCTCCCCCTTCCCCACCCCCTCCGGGTGGCCCCGCCGGTCCTCCCCGCGGTGGACGGTCGCCTCCCCTCCCTCGGCTGCCTCTTGGCGGAGGGGGCGGAGGCGGAGGACGCCTTCCACGCGGCCGAGTCGAGGGTGATGATGGGGACGGAGGGCGCATGAGGGATGGCGTGGCTGGTTGGCCGTAGTTCCAGGCCCGTTCCAGCTCGCGAAGGGAGTATCCGGTCACCAGACCCCACATGATGAGCTGCGCAAGGGCGGTTGAGTCCACCTCCATGCTTTCTGTAGTAAGAAAGGGGGCAGGAAGTGAGGTCCAAGAACCCTCCAACACGCTTCGCGTCGCACGCGTAGAACGCCGCCAAACTCCGGTTTCCCCCTTGTCCCCTCTCTCTTTGCACCCGCCCGTATCATGACCTGTTTCCACGATCGGCTGCTCCTGGATCGAGACCAGGACCCGACTCGTAAGCACCTTCATCGCCTCCACCACGTCCCGGGTCATCCCCTCAGTCAGCTCCCCCGACTGACGGGCGGAGAGGTCCGAGATGTAGGCAAGCAAGTCCCGCGCCAGCACCTGCCGCTGCTCGCCTTCCATGCGGACGAGCTCACCTTTCAAGGAGGCGGCCTCTTGGCGCAGGGCCTGCACATAGTCTTGGGCATCCACGCGCACGCGGGTTCCGTCCTGGAGGGAGCCGGGAAGGGGGGAGGGAGTCAGCATACCTTGCCGGTCGCAAGACGCGTCAGACGCGCCTTGCATGCCTTTGGGAATCCACCTAGACTGGACAGAGACAGTGCATCTCCTGTGTCTGACCGGAGAATGCTTGTCCTACAAATAAAGCCCCACAGACCCCCCCCCCAGCACTCACACTCGTGGTCACCGTCACGGTGCCGTCCAGCCACGCATCCGTCTCCCCCTCGCCACCCAGCAAGGCCCCGCCCAGGCGCACGCTCTTGCCGTCCTCAAGGAGGTGCTTGGCCCCTTCCTCGTCCTCGCCCTCCACTGGCACCGCTTGCTCGGGGGGCCGGTAGGACTGTTGCGGCGGCAGGGACGGCGCCGAGGCCGCAAGCCCGGTGCCCACGATTCCCTGGACCTTGACCTCCGCATTGAAGAGCATGTAGCCCGTTACCTGAGCCTTGTAAAGGAGATGCGCGAAGATGAGCCCCGTGCACCGGTGCGAGTCCTCGACAAGGGAGTCCCGGATCGAGCCGATGCAGCGAAGGACGGTGCGGCGGACCGCTTCCTGGACTCGGGGGGGCGCGGCCGCCTTGAAGTTGCTGATCATCTCCGTGGGGCTGAGGGTGACGAGGAGGTCCACGTAGTTGTTGCCCGACATGTAGGGCATGCCGCCCGTTTGTGGAACCAGCTTCTGGCTCCTGCAGGGACGAGGAGGGGGGGAGGGAGCACACAGGGAGATTGAGGCGTCGCATCCGCGAGATAAAGGGGGAGGCGTGCGTCTTTGTCCCTCATGTGAATGAGTCATATTTCAATCGGCTCTTACCCTTCCATGAAGCCTTCCAATTTGAGCGGCCCGCTCGCATTCCCAGACTTGGTTCCCCCCGATGCCGATGGAGGCCTCAGGGACGAGGCTGGCTCTTCCTGACGTGGCTGCTGCTGCCGCCGTTGTTGATGCTGCTGCTGAAACGACTGCGACGGTTTGGAGGGCTGGCGTCCATCCTCGTCTCCGTTTTTGCCATCGCCATTGTCCCCTGTGCGTGAGACGAAACGGGCGTTGAGCTTGCCGCTACGTTCTAGAATGCGGCTACATCTCCTGGCTCTTCCGTGCCCTTTCATTCCAAACCTGCTTACCGAAATGGAATGGAGGGTCAAGCCCGCCGCTTAGGTTACGTGCGAATGTTTTAGTCACACGTCCTCGCGATGGCCTTCCCCCGGTCACCCCCATCGGGGCCCCGGAGGGGCAGCGGCTTGCCGCCAAGAAAGCTTGTGCCTCTGGCAGCCGCCACCAGCAACCGACCAAAGCGATGGAAAGGCCTACTGTCAGCCTTCGCCGTCGTTTGACTGGGTTGGTGGAAAGCGTCATGGTATAGGAGACCCCTAAGTATGTCAACGGGAAGGATGACGGGCTTTGTCAGTATGCATGGAGCGTGGCGCGGCAAATCGACTGCCCCCATCATGGGTCATAAAACCAATCCGACTCCCCGCTCCAATCCGGGTCAACAGAACGTAGAGGGGTGCAGCATGAGCGGAGTCCAGGTGGGGCGCAGACGAGAGTCTGACAAATTCTAGATGGCGTGTGTAAGTGACCTCGCGACATGACATATGAAGGAGGACTTCCAGGGGTCGCCAATTCGCTAAGTTCCAGTACACTGACGCGGTCCGAAAATGGCCTTTTACGTACTCCCACCACAATAACACAGGCTGCAGGAATGCTTTCGTCGAAGGCCGGCAGACTTTTGTGGCTTGGTGCTGCCGGTGGAAGCAGCAGCATGGTGGCTTTCGCCCTCGCAAATCACACAGCGGAAACGCCAGTGAGACTCACCATAGAAGACAAGGTAAGGACGCGCTTCACCTCACAACTTCAGGAGAAAATGATCGATTTGTTGTAAATCTCTTCACATTATGCATGAATGTATGGCCTTTTTGGGTAAATCGAATAGATTACGATGATTGTCTTTGGTAAGATACTTTCTGCAGAAGACTCAAGCTCGCTGTACTTCAGCCGGACCCTCTAGTATCCAATGTGGAATGGCTTTTTACGCATTTATCTCATGAGACTTGCGCACATACACTCAATCGTATTGCAGAATCTTTCTGACCGTCTCCGCCGCCTTCAACGCGAAGTTTATGAGACGTTGCGGCTGGATTCAGTGGAGCGGGCGGGCCGCACCCTCTCTTACGGACTCCTAACAGCTGCAGACTATAAATTTTCGCTGGCAGGCTTGGAGCCAGGAACAGAAAAATACAAAGAAAAGCAATCAGAAGTCCATCTTCGAGCCGCGCAACGCATTTTATACGTGTGCCAACGGCAGGGAGGGGTGTTCGTGAAAGCGGGGCAGTACATCTCCAGCTTGGTCAAGATCCTCCCTGACGAATTTACCGACACGCTGAGGGTGCTGCAGGACAAAAACCCGGGGGAATCTTTCGAAGACGTCTGCCGTGTTTTGGAGGTGAGGGACAGGAGTCCTCTGTCGGCGAAGTTGCGGGGGATGTACGAGAGCGAAGTTACAGTAATAGGCAGGAAACCAGGAGATGGCACGGTTAAATACGTTAAAGCCATGCTAAAGCCATTTCATGGCACTGCAAGCCTCGACTCCCCCGTTATCTCCCACTTTACCCCTTCTTTCTGCCCCTACCCGTGCCACTTACCCCTCGCTCCCGCAGGAAGACCTCGGCGTGCCCTGGCATCAGCTGTTCGCGGCCTTCTCCCCGAAGCCCATCGCCGCCGCCTCGCTCGCCCAGGTCCATCGTGCCACCACCCACGACGGCGACGAGGTGGCGGTGAAGATCCAGTACCCTCGCCTGGCCAGCCAGGTTGAGAGCGACTTCTTCACCCTGAAAGTGCTGGCGACGGTGGTGGGCGCCATGTTCAGGGACTGGGAGTACACCTGGTTGTTCCCGGAGCTGGAGGAAAGCGTGCACCTGGAGCTGGATTTCTTGCAGGAGGCGACGAACGGAGAGCGGGTGGGGCGGCTGTTGGAAAGGGATGGACGCATCCACATCCCTCGCGTCCGGTGGGACCTGAGCAGCGCCCGGGTCCTGACCATGGAGTTTATCGACGGCGTCAAGGTCACGGACGTGGGGAGGCTCAAGGCGAGCGGGATCGACCCGCGGGCGGTCGGGGAGACGATCAGCAATCTCTTCTCGCTCATGGTCTTCTCGCTGGGCTTGGTCCACTGCGACCCCCACCCTGGTGCGTGACCTCGGAGTTCCCCCCTCGAACGCCGTGTCCCGCGGGCCACACCTCTGCTAAATGGGCGCTTTTCCTGCCTTTTCCTCCTATCACCTTCTCGTTCTCAGGAAACCTTTTGATTCGGCACCCTCCACCCCCCCGGTCGGCACCGAGAAGATGGGCGTGGCGCCTGCAAGGACTCCTGGGGCTGCGACCGAACTTCGAAGTGGTGCTCTTGGACCACGGACTGTACCGGCGGCTGGACGAATCCTTCCGACAGAGGTGTGTGGAGTACTAAGTGGGCTGCCTTGTAAGCGCCATGGTCTGATGGCACGTGAATATGCTCGACCTTATCTCCCGGCATGCCTGAATGCCTCTTTTTTGTCGCGTGCGGCATCCACGCGGGGCCTTTCCAGCATCGATAGCACGTGCATTTGTTACTCTTCCCGCTCATTCTTCTCCCCTCTATCCTCTAGCTACTGTAATCTGTGGAAAGCCTTCGTGACGCGCGACGCAGGCCTGGGGCGCGCCGCCACTCGCGCCATGGGACTGGACGAAGACTTCTTTGAGCTCCTTTCCATCATAAGCGTGAATCGCACCCCGACCTCCCGAAATGGGCTGGGTGAACAGATGTCCGAGTCGGAGCGGAAGCGCATTCGAGAGAAATACCGGGATCGGAGCAAGTACGGTGCGGAACAGCTGAAAAAGCTGATCGAATCTCTGCCCCGAGATGTCTTGTTTGTGCTGCGCTCCAATTCGCTGGTTCGGTCCTTGAACACAGAACTGGGCGCGAATGTGGGGACGCGCTTCCGCATCTTCGGCTCTTCGGCTATGACGGGCTTGAGCATGCCGGCCCCCCGCGTCCTTCCCTCCCAGGCCTACTTCTTGGACGAGATTCGAGACTACTCCCAGGTCCTTCCGGGAGGAGGGCGGGTTTTGCAGAAGCGGAAGAAGAGCGAGATGCTGAACCGGCCTGAGGCCCCCTTGAACAGTGCCACGGCCTCGGAGGCAGTCCTCTTCTCCTCTTACACCCGCCCCTCCCTGTGGAAAGAAGCTCAGCGGCAGGTGATGTTGACGGATTTGCGGTTGCGGCTGTGGCTCGTGGATGCGGCTTTTGAATGGATGACCTGGCTGCGGCGACGGATCCCCTCGAACGCGGAGGCACTGCCCGTGACGGTGGGGGGGGAGAAAATGGTTGAGAGGCAATTGCATGTGGATCTGGAAGAGGAGGGAGACAAGGAAAGTACAGGAGGGGACGCAAAATAACGGCCTCGTGTGTAAATAAATAATGGGGGCTTAGGTGCAATGGGCCAGACGTCAAAGTACGCAGACAATTAGCCCGAGTGTGTGTCCAGGGATAACGTGCCTCAAGGCAATCGCAGGAAAATTTTCTTTCGTGAGTGGCACTGGACAGTGCGCAGTTTTCTTTGCGCGCTAGAAATCCATTTTTTAGACATGGTCTACTCCACCGTATCGTACAGCCGGCCAATCGACTGGGCTTTCCCGCCGGTCGCTGAACTCCCCTCCTGAGCATCGCTTGACAAAAGCACCCTACCCATCCCAGCAAGCCCACCACTCGAGCACTCCCGACCCGCTCGCACTTCTGTTCGCCGATGGCGTCTCCTTACTCGTGGACGCAGCCTCATATCTTGCCCCTCCAGTTCGCCCACCAGAGGCGAAGCTGAAACTCGAGATGGCTGCGTGGTAGGAGGTCCTGGTCCAGCGCGTTGAACCCGTTCTTCTGTAAAGCCTTGAGATACATGGTGGTACGGACGGCAGGTAGGAGTGCAGTGATTGTATTACGGGGCAAGGGGCCGCTGGAGGACGGGGGCGGGGAGGCGAGCATCTCCCGCGCGTGCTCCATGTGAAGGTGAGCCTGCGTGGCGACCTCGAAGAACATATCCGAGAGCGCTTGCGCCGCTTCGGGGGACTCAGGTCCCCGCAGGATGTCGTTCACATTTACTTTGAACTCTCGCTGGATCTCGAGGGGGACGTACAGGCTTTGGTGGGAGGCGTGGAACTTAGTGGCCCGGAGGACGGTGGCGATCCCAGTGGCCCGGCCCACGTGGCTGGCAGCGTGGTCCGCGGTGGGGTGGCGGACGTGCAAAGCCTCCAGTGTCAGGTAGAGTAGAGAGGACGCCGTGTTCTCGGCGTAGTCCTCCAGCTCCTCCATGCGCGTCGGCTGGATGTTCCCGAGGTCCCCCTCGCGGGCCTCCAATAGCCGGTCCAGCCATCGCCGCGTCAGATTGTGGGCTTGTACTGCTTCGCACAGGGCGCGTGCTACGGGATGCGCGGGGGACTTTCCTTGGTAAATCCCGCTTATAACTTCTCTCCACCATTGCATGCGCATCTGTCCGGGAAGAGCGTTGCCCCTGGCCACGTCTTTGATTAGGGCCGTTTCGACATTGAATGCCCGCAGTGCAAAGTAGGCCCGCCGCGAGGATCTCGGGACAAGCAATCCGCATAGATAGGCGTCGAAATCATGCTGCTTGACCAGTTCCACGCAGTACTGGCCGTGATTGGCGGGGTCTGGCCCGCTTGACTTGGTCGAGAAGGCAGCAAGACGGGGTCGCGCAGGGCTGGTTATCATTAGTGATTTTAGCAAGGCGAGTGGAGGATGGCGACGTACTGTGCGATTGAAACATGCTGTTCGCAAGAATGGAAGCATCAAAACTGTCCCTAACCGGAGGAAATAAAGTGTGAAGCGAAAAATAAGTAGGCTGTTTCACGGAGGAGCATGATAAAGCAGGAACAAGTGATGTTGTATCATATGCTATCAACCCAAAAACGCGGATACCATGAAAAATGAATTTCCGTATCTATTCACTTCAAGTGTTTGCAGTGCGGACCAGTGGATGAATTTTCTCACGTGTAAAAGCCCAGCAGCGCCTGGATACAGGAGGTCATTCTCTTCTGGAGCGGGGCAAAAATATGCCTTAGACACCGGTCCTAAAAAAAAATGGTCTCATTCTCACGCATCCACAAGGGCCGCAACCTGCTCACCGTCTACGTAGCGTCGAGTTTATCCTACTCACACGCTACATGAAGGCGGGCAAAGCCTTTGGGGCGTACGAAAGATGAACCACGCACGCGAGGCATCTCTCCCGTGCTACCGCCAGCGCCCGTAACGCAACTCTCACTTCCAGACGGCGACATATAAGCGAGCCGTCGCCAGATCCCCTCCTATCTCCGTTTTGACAAGGGGATCCACATCCCTGGTGTCTTTGGGACTGGGGTGCAGCAAGGCGGTCTGTTATTGGTCGACTGGAAGGAAAAGAAAGAATTGCCTGCGCTGGTTGCTCCCAAAGGCGCGGTTTTTTTTTTGCACGGGCTGAGAGACCGAAGTCGTCTCATTGCTCTCAGGCTTCCCATTCGTCCCCTCGACTCCCGTGATCGACGCCCTTCGTGGAGCTGCGGCATCACAGGCAGTCATGTTGCACGCTTTCTGACCCGGAGGAAGAGGACGTTATATTCGATTGGTACCTCCCCGTTCCCGCGCAGCACCCTATGCACTCCCTCACAGCTTTTTCTATTCACCGTCTCACAGCTCAAAACGACCAATCGAGTGGAGTTGTGTCGTCAGACTTTTTTGATCGTTATAATCGGGACCCTTGGGTGGCGGCTTTCCGTGGTACAGTCCTAGCTCGGGAAAACCCAGGTTTTCCGCTCATCGCTTCTTGGCAGGGCAAAAGTCATGTCGGGTAAACGCACGAGAAGACCGGTTCAAAAACTAGGGGATTTCGAGGAAGTAGACAGCGTGTCCTCTCTGGCCGGTGTTGCTCCTGATGCAGGCTCTGTGGTCTCCCACGCTACCGGCAGCCGGGCCCACCAGCGACAACAGCATCAACGGGCCGGTCGCGCAAACAAGAAGCGCGACGACAGGAGTGCCTTGGTGGAGGTGTGGATGTGCAAGAACGAGTCCGGGAACAAACCCTCTACGGCCATCAAGGAGGAATACGCTCAACAGCTCCGCATTCGCAAGGACGGGTTTTGGGACACGATGAAAGCCTACGCGCTCAAATCGAAGCTGGCATGCCTGCCTGACTTTGAGCAGATATGGCACCACATGAAAGACGACAAATCCGACCTCCTCCAGGACCTTCGACTGCAAGGCGTTGACTTCTGGTGGGAGCAAGAGGAGGACGAGCAGGGGGTGGTTTTTTATAAGCCCAACACGCAGAACCTGAAGAACTTCAAGCCAGCCTCGGGCTTGCTCCACCACTTCTATCAGGTCTACATCCACGACTCTAGGAACTACGAAACTGTCCGGCACAATCCCAGGGCAACAGGCTCCCGTTTCCGCACGGATCCCGAGGAGCTGGACGACCTGGTTGCCAAGCTGAGCCCTTTCCGCGTCCTCCCTGAGCCCAAGGCCCTGCTCGTGCTGCCCAACTCGACCGCTCCCCTCCACCAAAGCCTGCGGGGCACGTATGCCCTGGGCAAGAAGGTGAACAACCACAACGTGTTCTTCAGGCCTGCCCGTCAGGTGGCGAAAGGAAAAGGGACCGACTTTCGGAGCGTGATTTTGAACGGGGCGACAGTGGACGTGCCGGCGGGCAAGGAAGAAAACTACGCTCTTGTCGTGAACGCGCTGTCCGTGCTGTGCAAGGAGGAGCGAAAGGACGAGGGCGAGTCGGAGGTTTTCCAGGACGTTCCCTTCCGCATGCGGGTGCCCCCGGAGGGGGCGGAGGAGGGTCCGGGGCGCGAGGCGGGGGTGCTGACGACGACGATCGAGGACCTGGGGGAGAACATGTTCGACCTGACCACCGACGTGGGCGTCATGGTCTATCCGGTGCGAGGCCTCCTGCCCATCCCCGAGATAATGCGCTTCATCGATTTCGGGGCGGTCTGGCAGGGTTGTTTCTCCCCCTTCCCGCGGACGGCCGCCTCGTTTCAGGAGTTTGTGGCGCAGTTCAGCGCCTTCCCCGAGACGTGCCTGAGCTTCTTTTTCTACGGCGGGGACAGTGCGGGGGGACGCACCAGGGGCGAGGAGGCTGTCGGTGGTAGACGCAAGGACGTGCTGGCGGAAGACTATATCCGTTTCATGACCTGGTTCGCGAACTTCGACGACGGTCTCGGCCAGGCCTGCTGCAATGCCTGGGCGCTGTACAAGGCCTTGGAGGGCGTTCCCTTCTACCTCTCGAGCCAGAGCGAGGACCTGCGGGCCGTCCGTCAAGCGGGGATGTATGCAGTGCGGCTGTCGGACACGAAGCCTCAGTGCCTGACTGTGGAAGTCTGGCAGCAGGCGGAGGTGGAGGCAGTGGAGGAGGAGGACGGCGTGGGCGCAGCGACGTCGGCGGCGGTGGAAGGGACTGTTCTTTGCTTCAGAGTCCGGGTGACGTACAACCACCCTGCGGGCGGGGCAGCAAAGAAGGCAACCGCCTTGAGCACCGCGGACGGGGTGGTATTGCCTCAAGTGCAATTTTCCTTGGAGGACGCAGTGGGAAAGGTGTCAGTGACGAGCAGGAATCGGCTTGCTGGCCCCGTGCTGAAGAAGATCGAGCAACAGACACGCTTGCCGGCTGGCATGTCACTGACGCCGCTCTTGTTCTCCGAGGACGCGCGGGAGCTTCACGGGCCAAGAAGCGGAGGGGAGGACGCAACGGGGCTGGGGCGAGGAATGAGTGGGAGCTCGACGAGCTCGACAGGGGCCGGTGGACGAGGTCGGCGGAACAACATGGGCCCTCCGGCGGCCCCAATTCCAACAGATGAATCGCGGACAGGGTCAAGGAATAGGGGCAAAGCGGGCACTGCGGCAGCCGGCGGGGCAGAGTTGCGGTCCCAGACACACAAGCGAAAGAGAGGAGGTGGTGAAGACAGGTCCTTGCCCCCTCCGCTCTCGAAAATGGGTACGGCGGGGGCGTCGGCTTTCAATGACGAGACTTTTGATATCAACGGTGCCAAGCAGTTGGCCGCCGCGCAAATTAAGCGAGAGGTGAGCAACGTCTTACCTTCGGCGGAGGGAGAGGGGTCGAGGAGTATCGATATGCCACCCGCCATCTCCGCGGGTTTGACGGGAAGCAGCAGTGGCAGCAACGGCGCGCCTCTGAACATGTGGGGCCAGCACATCCCCATGCCTACTGTGGGCCGCGACCACTCGTTGGCGCCGCCGCCCATGATGTCGGGCAACTCGCTCACAGGTGGGGGTTCTGGCGGTGGAGGGGCGAGTGGAGGCCTGAGACAAGAATCGATAGGGAAGGGTGACTCGTGGGGGTCGGTACTCAAAAATATTGACGACCTCTCTCCCCCTGGAGTCAATCGGGAGCATTCTCTGGCTTTGGGCCTCCCCGGCTTCTCACGGGACATGTCGATGGGTTCCCTGAGCGATTTCCCTCGTCTCTCTCGGGGCCCGTCGCAGTACGACGAGAGCCTCGGGGGAGCGGGGGAGGAGGGGGGAGGGAAAAGCGGAAACTGATGGCGTTGAAAGAAATGGGTCGGGAAGTACAGATTGAAAATTGAATGCGTGATACGATTGGCAGATCTCACGATCGGCTATCGTGGGACCGAGCTGAGGGCATCGATGTCGAAAAGATTGGAGCAAGACCATTGAAGTATATCTTGAATGAGACAGCGTTGGGTATTTCTGTGTAGATCTTCGCTCTTGCGAAAAAACTGTACTGTCGAATGACTATCTTTCGGTCTTGTCAGAAGAGTATCCCCGCATTGTCTCGCGTGGATTTCAGCAGGGGAGCAAGCGGAGCGAGGCAACAAGCCTCCCACCATTGTTCTTGGGGCCTGCACTGAAGACAGCCCGAAAATGTATGTATATATCAAGCCAAAAACGATCAAATCAACGACAAGAATGAGTAAAACAGGGAGTAACCAACATTACATTTTGAGAAGCAACTTATTTGTATCGACCTCGCTTCCTCCTACCTCGTTCAACTGATTTTCCGGACGAAGTGTGGAGATCCACAGTGTACTTGTATGGAGGGGGGGCTAATAGCCTCCTCGAAGCCACGCATGCATCGACCCATCCACCTGACACCACGCGCTTTTCCACTTGAGGAACCGTCAGCCGACGCAGCTGCTGTAATCTCGTGGCTAGCAATGCGAACCGATTCGTGTCCCCCCTGTCCACTACCACATGCGTCACGCCCGCATGGAGGCTATCGCTCACTTCACCGCCATGGAGGCGGATGATTGCATCGTAGTGATCTAGTTTGGTTACAGGCAAGGAACGTTTGCAACTTCCGTGCACTTCCAGGACCTCCTTGACTGGGTCAGAATCTATAGCTATCGGTCCCACGTCCTCGAAACGGTCAAGATAGACCGTGCATCCGCCAAAGACATCCAAGGGATGATTCTGGAAGATGCTGCGCACATCACATTCTCTGTCACTACGCACACGCTGAAGAAGCTGAGAGGATTTCAAGCCCCGGGGACCTGCTCTGGTGTGTTGAAGCTTTATATGGCGGAAGCAGCGAGACAGTGCTTTCACGGAAGTGGTTTCTCCATAAGGGTCCCCAAACGCATCGACGACATCACTGAATTTGTCGCGGGTTGCCTGGGTCATGTAAATGTACTCATCAAAGTGAGGGGGGCTGCAACGTGTCTGGCGAATGCACCGCAGCAAAAAAGGCAATCCCACAATATCGAAATTGCCACTCTTGATCAGCAGTTTTACCCGCAAACTCTTGCTGTCGGGTGCAAGGATAAAATCTGTTTTGCCCTGGCGTGGTGAGCATGTAAGGGTTCCACCGTTGGCTACAACCATTTCTTCTACCTCATTTTTCGAGAGGCAGCGATTATCGTCCGCACTGCTCCTGGATACTGCAGCAAAGTCTTCAGCACGCTCATCTTGGCTGCCAAATTGATCAGCACGATCAGCACTGCCTGTCGAACCCTCATCTGAGGTAGGCGGTGGAAGTGTGAAATTTCCTATGATACAAAACTCTATCCCCTGTAACATGTTCCTTTCCACCGGTATTGTGTCCGATAAAATGGTTTTGTAACTGCCGACGACGCGAACGGGTGGTGCTTTTTGCCTGTTGCGTGCATCTGTGCTTGCAGAATGACGGAACGACATTGATGGAGTCGACGGTGGGGATGGTGGTAGCGGTGCAGTTGGATATGTAACATACATGGATGAATGTGGACGCACGTTACGCGTCTCTGCCGTGGGTTTGCGCGTTGGAGATTCAAAGATTTCTTTCAGCTCGGTCTGTGTTAAACATTCTGACCATGTTTTATCGTGGCGCACTGCCTCGATGCGTGGAAATCTGAGAGTCAGACCGGAGGAGAAATCGCTGCTTTCGTTTATCTCGGCGCACTTGAGCTCAAGAATCACCGATTCACTGGGCTCAATGACAAAATCAGGTATATTCCGCCGGGATGGTCTCCATGGTTTAAAGTAAGACGGTAAGCGGAGACCTCCTCGCCAAGGCTTGAATGGGAGTAACGTTTCCAGGTCATCCCATTCGGCATGAGTCAAACCGCCGCCTACACGTACGAGGGTAGTGAATTGCTTCGGGAGTATTCCGGTCCCTTTGTCCTTTGTAGCGAGAGAGGATGACGCTGGGGGTGGGACTTCGTTCGCAGAAGATCTACTCCTCGCCCACGGGTTCAATAATACGTCCTCATGGCAGTCACGTTCAGCCATCCCCTTTGATTCTCGGCTTCCATCCATGGTGTCTTCGCTGGAGGTTTTCTGGCTTCCTGTTGTCTGTGGCTCTGCCACGCCAACAAGCAAAGACGCAATGCGACCGCTGCGACGCTTGCCTTCAGAATAATACGCACCAAGGACAATCACGTCCAGATTAGTTGTTTGATCACTGAATTCGGGTTTCATCTTTATCCAAAGCTGGAGCGCCCGGGCCTTCTCTCCCAAAATATACGAGCCGGTCAAGTCTTTAACCATAAGACCCTCCTCCATATCTTTCAACGCGCTATCAAAAGCATCCATCAGGCTTTCCACGCGATCCTCAGCGTCTGTACTCTCAATCCGTCTATGCCTCACCAGCTCCAATTTTTTTGGCTCGGGCCTCACGACGGCTTCGAGCAAATCCCTACGCTTGCTTAGTGGTAGGAAGGTAAGCGGACCTGGTGTAACATTTTTTTTCGTGAAATCTTTGTTTGTTCCCGAAATATCCGAACTATTGAGCTGGAGCATTTGTGACGCGCGTGGATCATCCAGGTAGACAATGTCAAAAACAATGTAGACAAGTGTACGCCTCCGGCTGTGATCGTCATCTGCGATTATGCTGCGATTTTCCTTGAAGGGTAAGAACGTCTCCTGCTCATAATCCCAGCCTACAACCTCCCCGTCTAGGATACATTGCTCGACCTCAACACATCGGATTACGTGAGGTGTTAGCATCGGCCCGTATTTGTCCGTGTAGTCCGTAGCACTGCGGGAAAACCACTCTACCTGGCCTCCGTCCTTGTGACACAGCATACGCTCGCCATCAATTTTCATTTCCACGGCGAAGGGGTGCCCATGCATGGCGGGTTCTACCTTGTAAAGCTGATGGTGGAGCATGGTGGCAAGCATGGGGGCAAAAGGTCGGTGCAGCTGGACGCCTAGGGCATCTCGATCGATCTGCCGGCTGCTGTCAGTCAAGGCACTGCATACGTACCGCAAATCGCATGTGGCGTTCCATAAACTCATGGCCTGGGCATGGTAAAAGCCCAAAATCTGCTCCTCACGTAAACCAATTTTCATATCTTGCAAGATGATCCTAACCAGCCATTTCTGCTCTTTCGCCGATAGCCACAGCAAAATGCGATTAAGAACCGTTTGTCGGCTTCGATGTTCAGTAGCTCTGTGAAGTCCGTGGAGGTAAGCACATCATTGACCATGAGCGGGCAGAATCCCATCAACACGAAGGAGGGACGCGGTGTGACGCCTGGCGACATTTTTCCCGCATGCTTCTCCCGACAAACTTACCGAGTGAGTTGATCAAGGACTTCACTTATTTCTCCAAGCGTAGCACGGGACGCCTGTTGCGTCACTCGGGTCGCGAGAATATCTTCAAGCACTTCCGGCCAGTCGAAGGTACAGGGACGCTTTGGGGTCGAGTCCAGTTCCCGAGAAGGACGCGGCTGGCGGTAACGGAGCAGCTTCTGCGCATCTCTCGAGTGCCTTGGGTCCAGCCCCAGGATTTCCACGTACAGCTTGGCTAATCCTGCTTGCTTAATGCTGTAATTTTTCCTGGTTGTATCGATGTGAGGCAGCAACAGGCGAAAAAGAGGGTAAGGCGAACAGCCTTTGAGCGCCTGCACGAGGGGGCGAGGAAATAATATCTCGAGACGTCTGTGACGTTTCCCCACTTCGTGAGTGACACGCTCTAGACGATGACATAAGTCCGCGAACAAAAGTTGTGATGCCTGGCGTTCCTTTGTTTGGAATCGAAGCTCTTCCTCTTGCTCTACCGGGTTCCTGGTGGCCTTGACCAGGGGCTCTGAAACATCCTTTGGGTCAAAGTCTTTAACTTGTTTCATGGCTGTGGAGTTGGACTTGACGAGTCACTCTCTGTGTGACAGCGGGCCTGTAAAATGACTGAGATTAACCACTGTACGTACGACCGAGTAGACGCCAACCTCACAAATGTTTGATGTAATATTCCCAGAAGTCCTGCGTTCGTTAGGTGAATAATATTTTACTTCGTATTCGCCGTATTGTTGCAAAGAAACATAAAACGAAGTGTACCTACGCGACCGTCCTCTAGAGTTTTTATGACGTCTATGTTTTACCCATTTGTGATATCAAAAACCTTAGTCCTCTCCCCTCTCTTCTTTCAACCTTTTCCCCTCATGCATAAACAACCACACCCACATACCTACGCAAGCTCATACACCATGACCCGCGTACATCCGCGGACCGTGTGTACCTCAGAGACGTTAGTGCGGACGAACCACGTTGTATGAGGACGAACGTGGTGGCGGCAATCGGCTTGCGATATAGCGGGATATTGGAATGGAACGTACATTGTTGGTTCGTACACCGCCCCCACCTAGACGGTCTGGGCGCCTTTTCAGGGGCGGAAGAAGTAATAAAAGCTGACGGCTTTAAAGGAAACACTGTTTGTACTAATCTGTGCAAGCTGCATGAAAGTTTTAATTGTTACACTGTTCACCGTACACATTGTGACGCTTTTTGGTATCCCCTCCCCAGACAATCGGAGGTCAACCTCCCTACTTCCGTGCTCAGCCTCCCTTCTCCATCGTGCTACATAACGTACTTTCGTGTCTCTCATTTGTCTCCTCCGAATCCTTTATCTTCCATCGAACGGGCCTGCAAAAAAAGGCATTTTTAACGCTTGTGTGGCCGTCAAGCGCTTCCGCGGATCGATCTCAAGCAAACCTTGCACTACCTCAACGATTCCGGAATCTTTGTCCTCCTGGAAGACCTCCGATAACCGTGGCATCCGCCGAACATGTCGCTGACTCTCCGCATCCAAATCCTCCCTCCACCGGCTCCGGCCTTTCCCTTGCGGGCTCATGTCGAAGAATTTCGGCGCCACCTCCCTGGACTCTTCCAGCATGTGCCGGGGAAACGGACCCAGGCATCGCTCCATCAAAGCCAGGTGCTCCGTGTTGTTGTGCGTGGCAAAAAGGCGTCGCCCTTGTACAGCTCGGCGATGATGCACCCCACTGACCACAAATCCGACGGGTAGCTCCAGCCTATCTCCAAAATCACCTCCGGCGCCCGGTACTGGCGCGTGTTGATGATGGTGCTCTTGCGCGCGTCATCATCGAATGTCGCCCCCCCGAAATCGATCACTTTGACCTTGGTGGAGGCCGGGACGAGGAAGGAGCGACCCCCCTTCTCCTGCGTGGCCTCGCCGGTCCCGCAGAGCAAGACGTTCTCCGGCTTCAGGTCCGTGTGGACCAAGCGCAGGCCCTCCAGGAACTCCAGGGCCTCAAGCAGCTGCCGGGCGAAGTCCCGGACGTGGGGGAAGAGCGGGTAGGGCTGGTAGTCGTGGGCCTTCATGAAGTCGTAGAGGGAGGTGCCCAAGCGTTCGAAGACCAGGCAGCAGTGTTCCTGAGGGAGAGGGGGAGGGCGGGGGGGAGGAACTGGTGAGAGGGAAGGACCCGCGCCCGACAGCCTCCGCCCTTCCCGGCCCATCACCTGGAAGACAAAGTCCCGAAAGAGCTGGACGCAGTGGGAGAGCCCCCGCCCCCCCGCCTCGTTCACGGCGCCCAGGATGTCCGCCTCGATCTGTGCCGACTCCGTGTAGCGGGGGATGCTCCGGACCACCTTCACCGCCACCTCCCGGGCCCGCTTCCGGTCCAGGCACTGCAACACCCGCCCGAAGGTGCCCATGCCCACGTCGCCCAGCACCTCGTACCTACCACGGATCATGTCCCCCTCCCGGCCCTCGTAGTGCCCCACCCT